>NC_064814.1:55220247-55404114 GCF_023721935.1 Panthera uncia | reverse complement strand
GCCCCCCCCCCCCCCGGACCTAGCCATTGCTGTAGGGAACACCCAGCCCAGACTCAGGGGCTCAAGGAGGGTCCTGGGAGGAGGTGACACACAGCAGAGCCTTAAAGGACAAGCAGTAATTTGCCTAATAGTGGCTGGGGATTGGGAACAGAAATTCCAGGCTTAGGGGCAAGAGCTGGGGGAGTGTGGGGTGATGTGAGGCAGGGGGTGGGCAGGGGCCAGAGCAGGGAGGCCCCTTCGGCCCCAGCCTCCTGTGGCATCTGAGCCCATCCCCCCCGCAACACGGGCACATACCCGCACACCGGCTTCCGGCACGCGCACGCACACAGGCATACGCGCAGAGACACGCGCTCCTGCCCTCCCACTGCCCGTGACACAAACAAGGAAATTTAGCAGAAGGGAAGAAGAGGACATTGGAGTCCAAATGAGGACGGGAGAGAAGGCAGGCCTGGGGGAGGCGCTCTGCCAGGAAACGGGGCGTGTGGGCGGGAAGGCCAGGAGTCGTCGGAAGGGGGTGGACGTTCCAGCAGGCTCTGGGCTCCCCCTTTGGAGAAGGCACAGACAGGGAGGGAGACAGCTGGTCAGCAGAGGTGGGGTGGGGGACCCGAGCGGAGGCCAGTAGCTCGATCTCCTGACACTGACGGTTCAGCTCAGGACGTGTGTGTCTGTGTGTGGGCACCTGCTTTGGGACGGCCACCGCTCCTGGCCCTGAGGACTGTGGCCCCTCCTTCAGCTCCACTTCTCTGAGCTACCGCAGAGGCAGGGGGTCCCCGAGGAGCTGCTCTGGTGTGGCCCTGCAGGAAAATTGGGGCTGGGGGCCTTGGCTGGCTTTCTGCCCTCGGGGGTGCATACATTGACGAGAAGTGTCCCTGGGCATCCTAGAAAGCACGAGAGCCCGTCCTGAGGGGTGAGTCTCATCACCGAACATGCCTTCAGAGACCTGTGTCCACTGAGCATTCGGAGAGGAGAATAAGACTTTAGGGTATGGTTCGATCGGTGCTTCCTCCAGGAAGCCCCCCAGGGCTGTGCAGTGGGAAACGCCCAGCGGGAACAAGGGGCAAAGCGCGATGTCTCTTACGACCCCGACTGGAAGTCGCACGTGATCACTTCCACTGTATTCTATTGGCCTCAGCAAGTCACCTTGATAGGATATGGGAGGGGACTGCACCAGGGGCATGGTTACCAGCCAGTGAGGATCTTTAAGGGCCATCTTAGAGGCTGGTCACTAAGTCTGGGATAACTCTTTATGCAGCCATAGATAAGCAAACGGGATGCCCTTGAAAGGGTACTTGGGCCCAGGGTGACAGGCAGATAAGGTTGGGTGGGGTGAAACTCTGGGTCTCTATAATTAGGCAGGATTCTTTCCATTACCAGAGGAAGAAAATTCACTTCGAAATGAAGTTTCGAGAGAACTCTATGGACTCACGTTGCAGAAGAGCCCAGAGATGTAGTCGTGGTTTCGGGAGTAGCTGAAACTGAGATTTTGTGACAAGACGCGCGATGGACTGCCGTCGGGGGGTGGGGGGGGTGGGCGCGCACAGACAGAGGTGTGCGGTGGAAGGAGGGGTCAGTCCTAGAGAGGATGACGGGTTCTCAGAAGTTCACGGCGCTACTCTCTCCGTCGTCGTCCGCGTGTTCAAGCGTCTATCACGAAAGTGAAAAGGGGCAACAAGAGATCAGAGAGGGCACGCTTCCTACAAGGGCGTCACTTTCTCGATCCGTCTCTCTTGCTTTGCACGCATATGATCGACCGCACTCAGCTGCAGGTCACAGCCCTCAAGGCCCAGAGAGGTTCTCTGCATTGAGCTGCCCCCAGAGACGTATCTGGACACACACACCCCCTTTCCCCAAAGTCCCCAAGATGTTCCCCATGACAAACCCTGCCCAACAGCCCTCTTCCTGATATGGGAAGTCCGTTCCCCCCTGGCCCCCATATCCGTCACGTCTATCGTTCCAAACCGAGGGCACCTGCCTCGCCAAAGAGGTTGGGACAGAGTCTGAGGACAAGGATGACATCTGTCTTCTTGACTCTTCTACCTGCAATGCTCAGGACCAGGCTTGGCCCATGGCACATACTCCATAAATATCTGTTGGACGGATGCATGAAATATTTTCAAGAAAAAGGGGGTTGTGAGGCTCCAGAGGGTCCGGAACTGGAAGTCAGAATGGAACTGGAAGGGCTTCCAGAACTGGAAGCCACCCCAGGGACCACCAAGACTCCGCTGCAGAGTTTCCCCCTCCCGCCACTGCCCCGCTCTGTTCCCTCCTTTCCACTGCCTCTCCCCTGCTTCCTCTGCTGGCTTGTCTCCATCGCCCGGCGCCTCCCTCCTCGTTCTGCCACCCCCCGTTTCCAGGTCCCGCCTTCTAGGAACCTCGCGTTGTCCCTGACCGCCTTCTCTTGTGCATTTCAGCCCTTGCCGTCAACATCTGAACGTTCTCTAGCTTCTCCCGCCAAAAGAGCACATGAGTCGTCTCTACACACACATCGTTCCCCTCTAGGTAGACAGCCTTCTTCCCCTCCCTGCCAGCGTCTTCAAAGGGTGTCCGAACATATTCCGCGCTCCTGTCTCCGCCTCACGCTCAGTTCTTACCCCTTCCACTCTGGCTGCCTCCTCTGTCGCTCCACTGACATACTGGTGACGTCTGGTGACGTCCTCATTGTTCTCACCCTCGTCTTACGTGACCCCTGGGTCACATCGGACGCAGTTGGCCCATCTCATCACGAACACATCCGGTCCCAACCCCACCCCTGGTTACCCCATCTCGGCCTCTCTCACGGGCTCATCCCCTCTCTCAGGGTGGTGGCATTTCTTAAGGCCAGGTCCCAGGGTCCCCGTGTTGTCCACTCTGTCCTCTCTCACTGGGCGAGTCACTCGCATTGGGTTATTTAGGCTCTTCTGTCACTATGTATAGGGCTGTGGCTCCTAAGAGAGTCACTGTCCCTTCTCCCTGGCTGAGCACATGTGAGGACTTCCCCATCTCCTTGGGACATGGTCATGAACATGAGCACAAGTGAAATAGGTCATTTCAGGGCAGAAGCTTTACGAATCGGTATGCAATTCACCATGTCTCCTTTCTCTGCCATGATCCTAGTGAAAGCAGGCATCAAGATGGATGTTTCATCAACCTGATCCTTGAGTGTCTATGACAAGCACAGCCTTCCTGATAACCTATTTCTGGATAGGTAGCATAGGAAGAAATAAATCTTATTGAACTGAGATATGGAGACCTGGATTCTGTCCATCCATCTATCCATCCATCCATCCATCCATCATCCATCCATCCATCTATCCATCTATCCATCCATCCATCCATCCATCCATCCATCCATCCATCTACTTATAATCTCTTTGTTGTTTTGGTGTCAGGGTATTGCTGGCCTCATAAAATAAATTCAGAAGGGGTGCTTGGGTGGCTCAGTCGGTTGAGCGTCCGACTTCGGCTCAGGTCAGGATCTCACAGTTCACCGGTTCGAGCCCCGCATTAGACTCACTGCTATCTCCCTCTCTCTGCTCCTGCCCCCCCCCCAAAATAAATAAACATGAAAGGAAATAAAAATAAATCAGGAAGTGCTCCCTCCTATTCCTTTTTTTTTTTTTTCTTGACAGATTGTGTAAGTTTGGTGTTATTTCTTCCTTAAATATTTGAGAGAATTCACCAGTAAAACTATCCGGGCTTGAAGTTGTTCTTTGTTTCTGTTTGTTTGTGAGAAGGGTTTTGATCATGAATTCAATTTCTTCGATAGATAAAACTATTTGGATTTTCAATTTCATCTTGTATCAGTTTTGAGAGATTGTAAATTGTTGTTGTTTTTAAAATTTTTTTTTAATGTTTATTTATTTTGAGGGAGAGAGAGAGAGCACGAACAGAGGAGGTTCAGAGTGAGAGGCAGACACAGAATGCGGAGCAGGCTCCAGGCTCTGAGCTGTCGGCACAGAGCCCGACGTGGGGCTCAAACCCACAAACTGCGAGATCTCCTCCTATCTCTCTCCTTGATCCATCTAGTTAGGAATTTACCAATTTTCTTGATATTTTCAATGGATCAACTTTTGGCTTTGTTAATTTTCTTTTCATCTGTTTTCTTTTTTTTTTAATTCTTTTTTTAATGTTTATTTTTGAGAGAGAGACAGAGAGAGAGCAAGAGAGAGCAGGGGAGGGACAGAGAGAGGAGACACAGAATCCGAAGCAGGCTCCAGGCTCTGAGCTGTCAGCCCAGAGCCCGACGCGGGGCTCGAACCCATGGACCACGACATCATGACCCGAGTTGAAGTTGGACACTTAACCAACCGAGCCGCCCAGGCGCCCCTGTTCATCTGTTTCCTATGTCACAAATATTTGCTCTTATCATTATTTGCTTCCTTCCTTCTACTTACTGTGGGTTGACTTTGCTTTTCATCAAATCCTCTAGCTTTTTGAAGTAGAATCTCAGACTACTGATTTTATATCTTTCTTCTTCTTTTTTTAATAAAGCCAAATGTGTTCCCTTAAGCACCCCTTGAGCTCTCTACTACAAATTTTGATGGACTATCTTTCCATGTATCACTCAGCTCAAAATATTTATTTTCTTATTTTCCTTGTCTTAAACACAAGACAACAGGCTCCATCCAAACTGAGCTGTTTATGCTAAGCCCCGTGTCCCCGAACCAAGATTCAACTTTTTTAAAGAATTTTTTAAAAGTTTCCTTATTTATTTTGAGAGAGGGACAGAGTGCAAGTGGGGAAGGGGCAGAGAGAGAGAGAGAGAGAGAGAGAAAGAGAGAGAATCCCAAGCAGGCTCCACACTGTCAGCACAGAGCCCGACGCGGGGCTCGAACTCATGAACCGTGGGATCGTGACCCGAGCCGACGTCAGACGCTTAACCGACGGAGCCACACCCAGGTGCCCCCCAAGATTCAACTTAATTCCAGTCTCGGCTCTCCCAGAAATGGAATCTTGGGCCAGTCAGCCAAGAACCACCTAATCAGCACCGATGGTCATCTGCCTGGTAGATCCCAGCCATCCATTAAACAAAAGTGACCCGGTAATAACCAACCCACTTTTTATTTATTTATTTTTTGCCAGTACAGAACTTCCTTTTGCCTGCGCTCCTCTGCGTATAAAAGTCTTTCATTTTGTACAGCAACTCAGAGCTCCTTTCTCTCTGCTAGATGGGACGCTGCTGGATTCATGAACTGTTGACTGCAGCCAACGAGACCTTCCAGATTTACTCCGTTGAACTCTGTTGTTCACCAAAAGGCAGATCCCCAAGTGATGTGAAGGGGGCAGGGAGGGGTGGGGAGCCTCTAAGTGGGGAGAGGGAAGGATGAGCTTCAGATTACACTACAGCCTTGAGAGCGTCCCCGCCGGCAGGTGGCCCTGCCACGGTGTCCCCCCCTGTGCTCCCTCCTTGGTTAGCAGCTGCCTGGGGAGGGAGCACTCGGTATGAACACTGAGGCTGAAGGTGTGGCAGCTGGGGGCCACCAGCCAAGTACGTCCCTCGCAAGAGGGCCTCTGGAAGGGACAGGCGAGTGGTTCCCCTCCGTGGCCACACGGCTCCCTACGCTAGATCATGTTCCTCTGAAACGTACCGTCACAGAACCCTGTCCTTTCCCTTCAGAGGACTTACTTTGGCTGCAACGACACCACTCGGGAGCATTATTTTTAAGGCGTGTCTCTCCCAGAGAACAATAGATTCTTTTGCCACCGTGTCTCCCAGGCAGGGTGTTGTGTTGCCTCAGTGATCCAGACTTTCCGAATGCCCTAGGAGCAGTCTGGCCACCCGGGGGTGACGCTGGGGAGGGCAGTGGAGCGGTACGCATCTGGGTGCACGGTGGATGTTTCTAGAATGGGCATCTTTGAACCTCCACAAGTCTTTGTGTGTCTTTCTCCTTTGTGACCTCCACCTGACCGGCCCCAGAGACTGGTTCCGGTTGTGAGGAGCAGCGGAGATGTGTGTGAGTCCCCGTCCCCGTCACAGCTGTGAGCCTTTACACCTGACTCTACATATGCCTAACGTGTCCCCTTACTCTCTCCTCTCCTTCCCGCCAAACCCGCCCTTTGTTCGGTTTCCTCTGAGATGTTTCAGCCGGGACAAAGGCAGCCTCTCAGGGCCCGTAACTTCTTTCTGGAACTTACTAACATGGGAAGGAAAAATGGAGCGTCGTGTTAGGCACGTGGCCTCTAGATTCAGATCCCAACTCCTTCACGTGCAAGTCTCTCTGAGACGCCTTTTCTCATCTGTAGAATGGAAATAGCACAATGGCAAAACCACAGTGCTATGAAGGGTAAGCAAAATGTCTGTGGCTCTGTACTCAAGGCACCTTAGCCTTAAAGGCTCTGAGAAGTCCTGCAGCAAAGCAACCTCGCTTTCCCCAAACGTATCGGACAACAGGTTGACGAAGGCCAAGTGCATTTGTGATCCTGGTGTTCCGCGGAGAGCAATTCGGGAAACCCTGCTCTAGAAGGTTAGGACGGACCTTCAGAACGACTGCAGATGGGATCCAGATGGGCCTGGTCTCCTGCAGAATTGTTCTGGGTTGATTTTGGAGGGTTATGCCTCTGGATTTCCTCGAGGGATGCTGGAACTCGGTATGTGACATCACTGCTGCTCTCAGGGATGCGTGGATGGCATTCTGTGATGCTCCTCTCTTTAATTATTAAAGGACCATTTCTTGGGTAAAAATGGTCACGCTCGTAGAGGCATGGAAGTTTTTTTTTTTAAGTTTATTTGAGAGAGAGCAAATGTGAGCAGGGGAGGGGGGAGAGAAGGGGGAGAGAGAGGGGGAGAGAGAGGGAGAATCCGAAGCAGGCTCCGCGCACTGCCAGTGTGGAGCTCAGTGTGGGGCTTGATCTCACGGACCGTGAGATCGTGACCTGAGCCGACGAAATCAAGAGCCCGCTGCTTAACCCACCGAGCCACCCAGGCGCCCCGCAGGCACGGGCCGTTTCAAGCGGGGCGCACCGTGGGGGTGGAGGCCCACCCGTCCCACTCTTCTTTTTAGACTAGGAGGGACTAGGAGGTTCTTAGCTCCTTCTCCCAGCCTGGGCACGTGGAAGGAGGCGACAGAAAGGCTGCTGGCTGGAGGTCGGGGGTTAATCGGCCTGAGTCCAGATGGCAAGCAGCTGGCCGAGGCACAAACCAAGGACGGCTTCCTCCCCTTCCCGGCGATTGCAGAGATGAGAAGACAGGGCAGGAACTTGCCACAGATGGAAGAGAGACCAGAGGAATTTGGGAGGCGCCCAAGGGGCCCAGCTCGGAGATAGTGAGGGCGACACGCTTTCTGCTCGGAGAGAACGTTCTTTACTCGAAGAGCAGGCACCGGGTCCGACCCGGGTAGCCTGGTGAGGCTCTGGCTGAGGCTTCTTGGCCACGACCTATCATACCCGTTCCCGTTTCTAAGACAACCGGAGAACCAAATAGGAAGAACGTGAATGGCGATAAGAAGTGGCTGTTGCAGGCTGGGCCGAGCCAGACGAGTCGAGCTCAAAGATCAGAAGTTTTGAGGTCAGTTCTAAATTTAGAGCCCGATTTTGGAGGGAGCCAAAATGCACTCTCTGTGCACAAAGTGTGTCAGGAGAATAGAAAATACAGATCCCAGGGAGCGACCGGTACAGAGGGGGGTGGGGAACCCCCTTTCAGCCAACGATGCTACTAAGAATGACATCAACCAGGCTCCTTCCCTTTTTTTTTTTTTAAAGTATCTTTTCAAAGTGAGAGCTTTGCAAGCCCTGTGTATCCCACCCCCTCTTGTCTCTTCCCTGCTGCTTTGAAAAAGTTTTATTTAAATTTTCTTACACATGTATTCATTTTTGAGAGAGAGCGAGCGAGTCGGGGAGGGGCAGAGAGAGAGAGGGAGACACAGAATCTGAAGCGGGCTCCAGGCTCCGAGCTGCCAGCACGGAAGGGTACCCTGTCACCCCCCGGGGCGGGCTCTTTATGTTGACTCAAGCCGAGTCACCCCCTCATTGGACAGCGCACTGGACCGACAGCCATGCCAGGCTGGTGCCACGGGTCCCACACTGAAGTCAGCGGAGCCCCGACTTCCCTGCTTCCCACGGCGAACGCTCCCACTGCACTTGAATGCATTAGGGGTCGTGAGACCTGGACCCCGGGCCCCCACCCTCCGCTTACACTTTCACCCACGGGCCTCTTACCCTCTGCCTTTGCCGGTGGCTTTGCTAGGACATCCCGGAGCATTGACCTCTCGGAGTCACGATTTCCTCACCTGTTAAATGCCAAGTTGCAGGGTTAGGTGGGATCCACCCCGGATGTCTCCTGCATACACACCCGCCCCTCTCTTCCCTCCTGTGCTCTCCGGGTCAGATCAGAGAGCATCACTCCGGCAGTGTCCCAGTGTCCCCAGGGCACGGTCCTGGACAAGTCCTTCCGCTCCGGACCTTCTCGCAGCTTCCCACTGCCTACACGGTCAAGTCCAGACAGCTTAGCCTGGCACTCAAGGTCATCCGCGACCTAGCGTTTTTGCCTCATTCTCGTCAAGCGGCGACCTGAACGGTTACGCTCCAGGCTCCGTCGTATGCGAAGCTTCTCCACGCTTCTGCACGTCTCACCTGCACCCCGCTGACCGCCCACAGCCTGCTTATTAGCGGTAGGACGTGGAGCAAGTTACTTAAACCCCACGTTGGCGTAAGATTGTTTCCAAAGACGACCAGAGCAATCCCTTCCATCCCGCGTGTCTTTTGCCACGTGACTTTGCCGCTCCTGGCCTGTCGACCGAATCCCTTCCCCTCGAACCCGGGCTGGCTCTGTGCCAGTCGCTGACCAGCGTTGTGAATGTGGCGGACGCGATGCCGTGTCACCCAGTGGAGCAGAGATGAGCTGTCCCCGCTGAGCCCTGAGTTCCTGACCCGCCGAATAAACAGTAAGATACAACGGTTGCTGTGCGAAGCCATTACATTTCAGACGGGAGGGGACTGCTGTGCGGCAACAGGCAAGCGAAATCAGTCTCCTGACCCGCAAAATGGGGGCGTCGAGGGTTTCCTGCCTCACAGAGGGCAGGGAGGACTAAACAGGTCAGTCTGGGTAAAGCCCTTAGAACAGGGTCAGCGGGACGGAAGCGTTCAGTGAACATTAGCTCCTCGTAACCTGCAGTACCTTGCTTAGCTCTTTCTTGTCCGTCCCCAAGCCCCTCGGGCATATAGTAGGTGCCCAGCAAACACAGCCGAATATCGAATGTCCCCTCCTTCATGAAGCCAGCTCCGATCTCTTTCCACCAGAGGGAGATGACCCTCCCTCCCCAGCCTCTGGTGACGTAGATTACATTCGGCCCCAGCTCTGGCCACTGCTTTCCGATGGGGACCGTGAGCTCCTTGAAGGCAACGCCTTGCCCGTAATACACGCGCAATGAATACTTGTTGGATGAATGAAAAATGGGAACAATCCATCCGCCCTATCAGCCTACCTGGGCTTAATGGAACTCGAAAGGAGATCAATAAACAGGTGTTTGGGCGTCTCTGTGCTGCCTCGGGAGGAACCTCTCTCTGCTGCTTCTGTCTTCTGGTCCCACCCGTGTGACCTTTATCCTTTAGGGCAGGAGAGAAGGCAGCACAGGATTCTTGACGGAAGTCTCCCCGTTTCCTGCCCTAATTGCTGGCTGACCTCCCAGGTGGCAGAAGAATGGGGTGTGATGTCACAGACCTGGGAAGAAACTGGCGGCCTCCCCAGGTCCCCTCCCGTTGTTGGCGGACGCCTGAATTTCCACCACTCGGTGGAAAAACAGTTGATTCCTAAACCATGATTCAATCACACATCAGTTTAATATCTCTAAGCCTTGCCTGGTCCACAGCGGCCGTCAAGTAGGGAAGAATGCTGGATTCCATCTGGCTCAGAGATCTTTAGCTTTAGAAATGACCTGACTAATCTTTTTTTATTTTTATTTCTTTGTTGTTAAAAACATTTTTTTAATGTTAATTTTTGAGAGAGAGAGAGAGAGAGAGAGAGAGAGACAGAGCACGAGTGGGGGAGGAGCAGAGAGAGAGGGAGACACAGAGTCAGACGCAGGCTCCAGGCCCTGAGCTGTCAGCACCGAGCCCGACGTGGGGCCCGAACTCACGAACCCCGAGATCATGACGTGAGCTGAAACCAAGAGTTGGATGCTTAACTGACTGAGCCACCCAGGCACCTCTGGATTTAGAATTTTAAACTGAGAATTTCTTAAACTTATACATAGTATTGGAACATTTCTGACAACTCAAATTTATTGATTTGAGTTTAATTTATTGGGTGAATAATGTAAATTTAAATACTTGGAAAGATTTTGTCTTGTCACACCATTAAAGTACATAAGAGGAAACCGAACACAATAGATGTCTGCCTGCAATTTAAAATGTTTACGGGAGCCTAACTTGGTCACTGGAATCAAACGTTCAAACTCCTTTTAGAAGTGAGAGTTAAAATATGTTGGACATAAATAGAATGAGATTTGTAAGCCGGAGCTTAAGGAAGAGAGCTAGATGTTTTGAACTGTAATTTCAGTAAATTAAATACGAATTTTAAAAGTCAGCTAAACCTCTGAATCATCTTTGTCCAGAAAATGAGATTTACGGTAAAACCCACCTGGCAGGATTATTAAGAGGATTACATTAGAGACACCAGGTTTAAAGGGTTTGGCATCATGACTGTTACACGGGGTGCATTTATTATGACATGCCACTGATTATTAGTACTATTAACTCTTTTTTTAAATGTGTATTTATTTGGGGAGGGGGCGGGAGGGGCAGAGAGAGGAGGAGACACAGAATCTGGAGCAGGCTCCAGGTTCCGAGCGCAGAGCCCGACGTGGGGCTTGAACTCACAAACTGTGGGATCGTGACCTGAGCTGAAGTTAGAGGCTTAACGGACTGAGCCACTCATGCGCCCCTATTAACTCTTTCTTAAAGGGGAGTATAAAAATGTTCCGGGGTAAGAGGGATGTTCTGAGATACAGGATGTGAGGCAGAACATCGTGGTGCCAGGGATAAGAGTCCAGCAAATACCGTCATCCCTCAGTCCCTCTCTGGCTAGCAGGACTCGCCCTCATCCTGTCCGGGTCTCCCCGAAATGTGGCCAAGTTCTTCAGCAGAGATGGCGCGTGGCCCATTATCATTACACCACCCAAGGTCCCCTTTGCCAGAGCCGGTGGGAGGCACATCTCTAGGCTCGCGCCCAGCCTGCAACCAGCCGCTGATGTTTGCTCCAGGCGCCGTTCTAGGCGGTAGAACGTTGCAGAGAACACAGACCACAGCCCTTGACCTCCCAGGGCTCCCATGCTAATAGGGGAGACACATACTATTCAGAATCGAAGAGGTTCCAAGAGGATACTTTGTGTAGAAACATCTACAGGGCAAGGGGATGGGAGAGCCAGGGGGTGTGTGGGGGGGGGACTGAAGTTCAAGAACGGGTAGTCATGGTCAACCCCCTAGAGGAGGAGCCATCTGAGCCAAGACTTGAAGGAGATGAGAGCAAATTGGACACACAGGGAACAGCCAACGCACCTTGGTGGTGCCTCGTGGCCTCCGTGAGGACTTTGTCTTTTGCTCTAAATGACGCCGGGAGCCATTGGGATAGTTGGAGAAATTCATCAACTGTATATTAGATATTAACCCATATCGAATTCATGGGTGCGATAATTCCTATTTTTAGTGTATGCGCTGCCGTGGCAAGTACAAGGGGTGTCATAAATCCTAATAAACTGAAATAAAATTATCCAGTGTTACTGTTCTTAGAAAAACATGCTAAAGTATCTGGGCCCAAGGGGTCACGATGTCCGCAACCTGTTTTCAAGTGAGTAGGAAAAAAAAAGAAAAAGAAAACTACTTCTTTGTCATAATTATCTGCGGTAGGTCTAGGTAATACGTTACCTCAGACTTAGGGGCGTAAAAGAATATCACACGTATTTTATGAGGGATTCGGGGATCACCACTGTTCATTTTTCACTTCATTACTGTCTTACAAAGTTATTTTTGTCCTGGAACGTTAAGCGAGCTCTGATCACGCTCCAGCTACTGCGTTCAGAATCGTGGAGATGCGAAGGTCAACACAGATCCTTCCGTGAAAGAATATACCTTTCATTCGTTTGATTCACCCCCCCCCCCCAAACACTTAATGAGTACCTACTGTGTACCAGGCACGGCTGCCGACAATGCGCACACACCTCTGAATACGCCAAAACCTATTCCTGCTCTCGTGGAACTTAAATTACACTGTAGCTAGCTAAAAACCATGAACAAAGAGGAAAGTTAAGTAGTCATAGGTGGTATAAAAGAGTATATGGGATTTGGATAGTAGAGAGTGATGGGGTGGCTGCTTTAGACTGGCTGTCAGCCAAGAAAGGGCTGAGAAAGGGAGATCACGACAAAAGAAAAACAAAAAACCAAACCCCAATAATATGATTTCTGAGGATCCGAAATCTAGAGCAGTTTAACTGCGTGATTCTGGCCCCGGGTGTATCATGAAGTGTAGTCAAGATATTGACCAAGGCTACAGGCATCTGATGGCTCATCTGAGGTAGGAGGACCCACTTCCGAGATCTACTCACATGGTTATTGGTGGGGGAGGACTTTGTTCCCCGTGTAGACTTCTCCACCAGGGTTGCTTGAGTGTCCTTGTGACATGGCAGCTGGCTTCTCCACAGACTGAATGGAACCGAGAGAGAGAGAAAGGAGGAAACCACAGTGCTCTTTATGACCTACTCTTGGATGGCAGAAACCCTTACTCCCGCCATATTCCTTTCTTCCCAAGCGAGCTGGGAAGCCCAGCCCACACTCGAGGGGAAGGGAATTAGCTCCACCTCTTTGTAGAGCAGAGTATCAAAGCCTACTCTTTGCAAGTGCTATACAAGCTTTGTATCTATAATGATTATTAGAAGGAGTATTTTAAACTCTGCTGGTACCTCCCATGAGGAGGGGCACTGTGTGGACCGTCCACTAACCAGTCCTCAGCTTGCTCTCTCTCTCTCTAAGAGGCAGAGGGGATCCTGGAGGGCACATGCAGGAAAAAATTGTGGGGAAGGAGAAAAGGATGGGCCAAAACTTGGCATAAATACCACCCTTGCCCTCTGTCTTCATCACTCCTGCTGTGTCTCAAGAAGGAAGAGGCCACTAGGAGTTACCTTCACGTTTTCAGTGATTCCTTCCCCCAGCAGGGCTGGGGCAGCATGGGGAGGTGGGTGCTCACTGTCTCCAGCATCCCCTCTCTGGTGCCTCAGACCCACACTTGGAGGGGACTGCAGGCACTCAACATGCGTATGATGGCAACGATGCTGGAAGTTCTCACCCTTGCTATTTGTTGACGCGGCTGAATCTTCCCATCTGTGTGTTCACTCCTGACGCTCGCTCGTTAGTGAAGGACCACAGTGTTGATGGAGACAGGCATCCTGGTCCCAACCTCCAGGCTCCTCTGGAGCAGAGTGAAACAGAACGATGGCTTGTGAATTCTTTCAATCACCGGAATCACAATGACAGAAAATATTCCAGACTTCCTACGTCCCAGGTACGTAATACGATGTACGTACATTAATTGATTTATGTCAACTATGGCATAGCATAATTGCATATGTCATAGCATAGCATAGCATAGGTTGTCATAGCAATCCTATGAGCTGCTTGCGAGGCTCTCCATTTTACAGATGGGGAAACAGAGGCACAGAGAGATTAAGAAACATGCTCGGGGTCATGGCGCTCAGAGTTTATGAGTCTGCATTTAAAACCACGATGCTAGATTGCCTCTTAAAAATTGCATCCTTTTAAAAAAATTTTTTAAATGTTTATTTTTGAAAGAGGTTCAGAATCCAAACAGGGGAGGGGCAGAGAGAGAGGGAGACACAGAATCCGAAGCAGGCTCCAGGCTTGGAGCTGTCAGCACAGAGCCCGACGCGGGGCTCGAACTCACGGACCGTGAGATCATGACCTGAGCCGAAGTCGGACACTTAACCGACTGAGCCACCCAGGCACCCCCAAAATTGCATCCTTAACGTTGTAAGTAATAAAAATTCAAGCAGGAGATGGAACTTAAATAGTATATAAATAATCGAGAGTTAAGATTTGGGAACCCAGAGATCCCAGGTAACGTGCAATGCTAAGCAGGCAGGAGCCTTCAAAATACTGAAGCCAAGAGTTTCCAACTGGATTCTGAAGAGCCCCAGTCTTCCTGAGGCGTCCCAGGAGCTGCTGTCGGGAGCCAGGAAGATCTGTGGACCCGCCGCACCCCGGTCCACCCACAACACCCCACTTGGATCTGTCGCATTATTGTTCCCCTGCAAGTCCTTGGGATTCTCTCTCCCTCTCTCTCTCTGCCCCTCCCCTGCTCCTGCTCTGTCTCTGTCTCAAAAATAAAAACATTAAAAAATTTTAAGTTAAAAACAATTATCCCTTAGTAACATGGTCTCCTGCGGCCACTCGAGCCACCTTTTTTTTTTTTTTTTAAGTGTATTTATTTAGACAGAGAGTGAGTGAGCGCATGAGCAGGGGAGGGACAGAGAGAGAGGGAGAGAGAATCCCCAGCAGCCTCCGTGCTGTCAGCACAGAGCTCTATGTGGGCTGGATCTCATGGACCTTGAGCTCATGACCTGTCGGAGCCACCCGGGCCCCCCTGGGCCCCCTCCTTTCGTGCCCCATCCAGTTCATTCTACACACTCGGGAGGTAGAGCCATCTTTTCGGAGGGCAAATCTGACCATGCTCTTCCCCAGCTTAAATCTGACATGCTGTGTAGACCACACACAGAAGTGCAGGTCTGGCGTGCGCTGAGACGAGTGTGAGCCGTCACCCTGGGCCGGGCGCCCTGCCTGCCATCAAATGGTGAGGACCCCGTGCCCACCTGACGAAGCTCGGATCTCACCAGACTTGCCTTCCCGGCACAGGACAGAGATGGTTTGTGAGTTTTGTTTTTGTTTTTCAGGTTTAAAGACCTACTCCTTTTCTCCTTGCCCAAACCTCATTCCCCAGATCCTAGATTGGGTGCCAAACTGGGTTTCTGAGCCTGTCACTCTAGAACAAAAAACAAGCAAACTTCTGCTCAGAGCACAGTCTTTGGCCTCGTATTCTTTATTGTGTTTCTTTAATAAGACCCTCTACGTGCCCTTCAGGCTAGAATAAAACACAAGATCCTTGGAAAGACCTCCCCACCAGCCCCAGCGCGATCCCACCCTGCCTGTCTTCTGTCCTGGCTGTCTCTGGTCCAGCGACCCCAGCCCTTCCAGACCCAGGGTGTCCCCACGTTGTGTTAGGACAACCTTCTTCTCCTTGTTCCTCCTCCTCCTCACCGTCGTGTGACTAACCACTGGTTTAATGTCCCTCCCAACAGACCATAAGCTCCAAGAGGTAGAACCCACATCAGTTGTTTCCCCATCTGTCCCCTTCACTTCTATCTGGGATTGGCACATAGGAGGCACTCAATGTCACCACTGTTGATTGACAGAAGCCCAGGTGTGAGGGGGGAGGTGGGTGGGAGCAGGGATGCTGCCTGGGGTGGCTGTGAAGTGAATTATGGGGAGGGGAGGGTGGCTTCCGGGTCCCTAACTCACAGTCCAGCCTCCTTCCTTGGATTCTGGATGGCACGTAATTGGGCATCTCATTCGTTGATCTTCAGCTGTGTCCTGGGCCATTGTTTCACCAAATTCTGGGTTTTCTTCTGACTCTTCCTGGCCAGCTGGCCTTCCTTTTTGCTAATTTTCCATTACTCCTTGATGTGAAAGTGCTCCCGGTATCTCAAGATGCAGTAGCTCCCAATAGTTTAGCCCTTCCCAGAAAGGTTAAACAGAGTTCCCGCATGGAACCAGCAATTTGTCTCCCAGGAACGTAACCCAGGAGAGATGGAAACCGATGTCCCCAGAAAACCTTGCACAAGAATGTTCCCAGCAGCACTATTCACAAAGCCAAAAAGGAGAAACAATCCCAATGTCTGTCAACTGTTGGCTGGATATGAAAACGTGCTGTGTCTATACAATGGAATATCATTCATCCATAAAAAGGAGTGATGTACCGACCCATCCTATAGCGTGGACGAACCTTGAACACATTATACTAAGTAAATGAAGCAAAAGGCCATAGAGTGACTCCACTTATACGAAAGGCCCAGAATAAGGCCCCCGGGTGGCTCCGTCGGTCGAGCATCCGACTCTTGATTTCAGCTCGGGTCTTCATCTCACGGTTCGTGAGATCCAGCCCCGTGCCGGGCTCTGCGCTGACAGTGTGGAGCCTCCTTGGGATTCTCTCTCTCCCTCTCTCTGCCCCTCATCCACTCTCAAAATAAACATTTTCAGAAAATGCCAAGAATAGGAGATCCAGAGAGTAGATTAGTAGTTCCTGAGTGCTGGGGGTTTGAGAGAAAATGGGAAAGATTGCTGACGGCTATGGAGGTTTTCTGGGGGGTGCAGTGATGAAGAGGTTCTGAAATTGTGTCGATGGCTCCACGACTGGAGCCACTGAAATGTATATGTTCAGTGAATGAGTTCTATGGTATAGGAATTCTATCTCAATAAAACTGTTAATTAAAAGAAAAAAAAAGTACTTCCTAGTCTTGTTAAGATTCTTGGGAGAATCTACCGAAAGGTAGGGAATTTCTCCTGCCCCCCCCATCCCTCACTCATGAAAAATCCATACATGCGTGTATGTAAAAGTTTCATGAAATGTCAGGAGATTCCCAGACTGACTCAAGTCCATTCGTTGACACCCCCCCCCAAGAAGGCAATAAGCCCCAGAGGAACCCCAAAGCTATCACTAGCACATAAATGGGAGGTCAGGTCCACATCTGAAAGGGTTCCTGCCCTCCGTGCCTCGTCTGGGCCTTCGACACCCCACCTTGTCACAGTCCCTCTTGTTCTGAGGTCTTTTCTTGATTAGTGCGGAAGACAAAGTTGCTAAGACCATCACCCCCTGGTGTAACTGCCATGTTACATGGCAAGGGGGAGATGATCTGGATGCGCTTAACCTAATATCATGAGCCCTTTACTTTTTTTTAATGTTTATTTTTGAGAGAGAGAGAGAGACAGAATTCGAGACAGGCTCCAGGCTCCGAGCTGTCAGCACAGAGCCCGACGCGGGGCTCGAACTCACGGACCGCGAGATCGTGACCTGAGCCGAAGTCTGACGCTTGACCGACTGAGCCACCGGGGTGCCCCTCACGAGTCCTATAAAAGCAGAGTTTCTCTGGTTGGGTTCAGAAGAGGAAGCCAGAGGGATGGAAAGCAGGACAATGACTCCGCTGCTGGCTCCAAAGATAGAGGACATGGCATAGGACAAGGAATGTGGGCAGCCTCTTGTCAGAGAGCCAGCAACCAGCAAGGAAATGTGGACCTCAGGCTCCCGGCTGCACAGTTATTCTGCCAATAACCCGAACGGGCTCGGAAGTGGGTTGTTCCCTAGACTGTCCAGGAAAGAGCTTGGCCCAACCGACATTGTGACAACAGTCCTGAGGGCAGAACCCGGTGCGTCCTCGGACTCCTGGTCTACCTGTGAGATCACTAGTGTATGTTGGTCTAAGGCTCCTGGCCTGTGCACAGATTGCTGGCTTTCGCTCCGTTGGCTGTTTCTGGATCCAGCCCATGGCCCTGTGCCCTCGATCACTCCTGGTCTACATGGGGAGCGGTCTCAATGTCAAAATGTTAAATTTTCAAAGGGGGAGGGGCACCTAGGTGGCTGAGTCAGCGAAGCCTCCGACATCGGCTCAGGTCATGATCTCAAGGGTCATGAGTTTGAGCCCCACATCGGGCTCTGTGCTGACAGCTCAGAGTCTGGAGCCTGCTTTAGATTCTGTCTGTCTCTCTCTCAAAAGTAAATAAACATTTAAAAAAAAAAAAGTTTCAAAGGGGGAAAGCACGTGGGAACATCAGGCCATTGGAGGGGAGTTTCCCAGGCCAGAGTCGGGGAGCTTGCTCAGGTACCTGAGTGATCCACCCACAGCTGGCTTGAAATAAGAAGGTTCCAGAGCCCCTCCAGCCCCCTCCCCCTTTTCCGGCTGGAAGGGCTAACAGGCTCCATGGGGATCGGGGTGTTGTAGCATTGAGAGGAAGTCTGTGAAGGTCTCCCCTCCTCTTGCCTCCCTTTACCCAGAAAACACGGGGAGCCCTGCTTCCTGCCTTGGCTGATGAGAACCACTCATTTCTGGAACCAATCCGTTCTTCCTGCTTTAACGAGCTGGTGTCTTTTCTGGTTGGGAGCGCTCTAATCAGGCCCTTTACTCCAGCTTTTCCTTGGAAGGTGATCTCATGCATCTGGGAGCCCAGCTCTCCCCTAATCGGGCAGGCCTTGGACTTCCTTCTGGGGGTCCAGGGCCCAGGGCAGCCGGTGCCGAGGGGCTGGGGGAGGGGGGAGGGCCTGTCCCCGGCTGCCCCAGGCGCTCTTCAGTGAGAGAGTCCTTGTGAGGATCCCTGGGCTTTTCTACATGTGCTCTGCCCCTTTCTGTGGGCTTGGGAAGGAGTTTGCGGGTTTGTGGCTTTGCTCGTAATCAAGAAATCTGCCTAGACCCACAGAATTTCTTCTCCCCGGCCGGGGCTGGGCCCGTTTGGAAACCTGAAAAGTGCAGTAGTGTTGGAGTGATTTGTACACACATGTGCACACACGTGCGGGGGAGGTAAACCTGAGCGTGTTCAATTAAGCAGGAAACTGGACAGTCCAAAGATGAGGAGCAGGGGGGAGGGAGGGGAGGGGGAGAAAGACGGGGAGGGAAGGGGAAATGGGAGGAGGGGAGAGGGGAGAGGGGAGGGGGAGAGGGAGGAGAGGGAGGAGAGGGAGGAGAGGGAGGAGAGGGAGGAGAGGGAGGAGAGGGAGGAGAGGGAGGAGAGGGAGGAGAGGGAGGAGAGAGGGAGGGGGAATGGGAAAGGTAGGGGGGAGGGGAAGAGGAAGAGAGGGGAAGGGGGTTGGGGCAGGGCTGAAGGGGTCCTAGGCCACCCAGGACCTGGGTTCAGTCCTTGCCGGCTGGTTGTCTCAACCCCCACCTCACAGACACAGGGTTTTGGGGGAACTGTGGGTCCCACACCCTCTCCCGCCTCCCCGGACACAGCCCAGGAGGCTCAGAGGTTTGGGGAAGTTGGGTTAGAGGCACGGCCTCTGCCCACAGACCCGTTCCGGGAGGGCCCTTGACGCCCATGTCCCTCCAGTAAGAGACTGGACCCTTTCCCTCCGAGCACCACCCCCAGAACTGGCCACCCTGGGTTTTCCAGATGGCCTCTCCCCCCGCCCCTCCCACGGAGAAGTCCCTTTGGCCGGGGCCACGTGACACAGAGGGGATGGCCGTGTGGGCGCTTGGGGCCCCGGGCAGCAGGAGCTCCCAGAGCCACTTTCCCTGGGTGTCTCTGGGGAGGGGGCCTGGGGGTCCCAGAGAGACTCCGTGGGAGGCCTGGGGGAGCAGAAGTGAAGCTCGGCAGTCGGCCCCCCTTCCCCGGGCCCCCCTCCTCCGGCTCCTGGGCTCGGTCCCTGGGCCAGGTGTGCGTGCTCGGCTCCCCCAGGCGGGATGCGGCTTCTGTCCGTCCTCACGGACTCCGGCTTGTGCGTGTGGATTCGGACTCACCCTCCCCGTCTCCTCCCCGGCTGCCTCCCGCTGTGGGCTCCGAGCCCCAGCGTCAGCTTTGTACAGGCCACTGACACCTGCCTGACGTCAAATCCCTGTACTGTAGCCCTTTACACACATCCGTGAGCATCCTCCGGGGGCTCTAGGCTCTGCTCGCACCCCGACTGGCACAGGCCGGATCCCCGGTACTGTTACTCACGCGGGAGGAGCCGGAAGGAGCCCAGGTCCTTGAAAGCGGCTCCCGGCACAGCAGCGGCCCTCAATCAACCGGAGCGGGCAACCGAATCACCTGGCGGGCTTATTAAACCCCCTCCGTGGCTGGGTCCTGCCCCCGGAGTTGCTGATTTTCGGGTCTGGGGGCGGGGCCCGAGTATTTGCATTTCTAGTAAATTCCCAGGTGCTGCTGGTTCTGCGGGTCTGGGGAGCGTGCCTTGAGAACCACCTGGCCGATGCAGAGGGTGATTCCAAAGCCGGGGCTGGCCGGGGCCTCCCGCAGGACCCCAGCGGAGAGGAGGCTGCCGAAGTGTTGACAGTTGGGGATCCCAGCGTCCCCCCCATCACCTTGTTCAGTCCTGTTCTGCTACCCGCTTCGGAGGGGAAGCCATCGGTGTTCTGGCTTTCTGAGAGGCGCCTGGCTGAGCTGAGCACCTGCCCAGGGCAGGCAGACCGAATGTGAATGGCAACCTTGTCCCTGAGCAAGCGTGCTGTCCCGTAGGACGGGGACGGTGGTGCCACACGGGGTTTTCACCCGGATGATGTGCGCCAAGTCTAGGCTCCGTAAACGCTTTCTTTGTCTGGTCTCGGACCTGCCCTGATGGTTTTGAGTTTGGGGCCCCGAGTGCAAGACTTTGCATTGGTCCGCATTTAGTTCAGTTTTTGCTGGTTTTCAACTCTCATTCCAGTCCGCTAAGACGCGTCCTCGGGCAGCCTGCTTGCGATACCCACATTAGTGCTGCTGGTACTACACTGCGTGTTGTGGGTCCTCAGGGGGAGCAGGGCAGGGCTCGTTCCCTGGGTTGGGGAGGGTTCTTGACTCCCCACCTGTTGAACTCCCACTCGGGAAGCTGCCTCCATAGTTTCTAGTGAGTCTTTGCACCCCGGTTAGAAACACTGACTTCAAAAAAAGAATCTTTTCTTTGAAGTGATAGGGGAAAGAAGGGTCCTACGTTCTCACCCTGTGCTGGTCTAGTTTCGTGTGCAAGTCCAAAGCCTAGGAGCTGTCAGACCTGAGATTCGTTTTCTGGTCCCTGGGCAGCCTAAGTGGCCAGCTTCAAGAGGGGGTGTCTTTCTCCCCTCGGTGGACCCTCTTCCCCCCTGAATAAACCAAAAAGAGACAGAGCTTAGGAACAAACGTCTTATAGGATTTAATGTTTTCGGGGATGGGAGGGACTGAGGCCTTAAGGGGTAAATGGTGGGGTGCTCGCCAGCAGGAAGGCATTGGGGTCCCAGAGGGCTAGACGGAGCTGACTGGGTGGGCCACAAGCTCACCAGGGCCTTATGCTCTCTCAGTCTCTGTCTCAGAACATTCTGGAACCACCGGTGCTCCTTAAACCCGGACTTGCTGTTGTTCCTTCCTCCTCACCTCTGTCCAGATGTCTGACAGATCCTGGATAAACTGTTGGATCTAACAAGGCAAGGGGACTGGGGCTCAGCCCAGCCAGCGGCAGGCCACCCCACCCCCAAACGGAGCACGGCCGGGCAGAGCTTGTAAGGAGTCACTGTCTCCCTGTGACTGATTTCTCGGGGCCACTTTCCCTTATTTGACAATTATTCTAGTTGAAGCTTCAGGCTTGGCAGACTAGAAGGCACAAACAGGGAACTCCTGGAGGCACACACGGTGAAAGTACGAAGTCCAGCTGACCGTCTGGGGAGGGCAGGGGCGAGGCGATGCCGGAGCAGACCCTGGTACTAGAAGCCTCCGGCGGGCAGAGGCCAGCAGCGTGGGGGGAGACGGCTCTCCACAAGTGAACAGCCTTCACGGTGGGCGTTTGCTCGGAACCCAGAAGTGACGCCCCTTATGATCATCTTGAGTCATCGATGGAAGCTTGAGTTCTATTCGCAAGCTTCTGTTTCAAGGCGTGCGACGTGGGCACCTGGCCTCCTCACGCGGCCCTGGGGAAATCGGTTCATCTTTCTGGCACTTAGCTTCTTCATCTTTAAGAAGGGAAGGGGGAGAACAGGTTGGCCTAGATGGCCTCTACCATCTCAGTTCTAAAGTCTCTCCTTTTCGGGGCGCCTGGGTGGCTCAGTCGGTTAAGTGTCCAACTTCGGCTCCGGTAATGATCTCATGGTTTGTGGGTTCAAGCCCCGCGTCGGGCTCTGTGCTGACAGCTCAGAGCCTGGAGCCTGCTTCGGATTCTGTGCCTCCCTCTCTCTCTGCCCCTCCCTCTCTCTCTGTCTCTCTCTCAAGAATAAACAAACGTTAAAAATAAAATCGAATTAAATGTCTCCTTTTCAAGGATGTTCCTGGGGATGGGACCACACGGACCGTCCAAAACTCTCAACAGCCCCGTTCCCCTCCCCATACGGTTACTATTGCAGATACAATTCCTGTTTTGCAAACGAGGAAACAGAGTCACTGAAGGAAAGTAACTTCCCCAAGATCACGGAGAAGACAAGTGCAGCACTCCTCCAACTATGTTCTTATCATAAGCGATCACACTCCGCCCCCCAAGAGGGTTCTGTGGTCAAGTAAACTTTGGAAATGTTATCTGCTTGGAGAGGCTGGGGCAGAGCCCCAGCAAAGTCCTGTGTGTCACGACCTTTTTCTTTTTCTTTTTTTTTTTAATGTTTATTTTTGAGACAGACAGAGACAGAGCATGAACGGGGGAGGGGCAGAGAGAGAGGGAGGCACAGAATCGGAAACAGGCTCCAGGCTCTGAGCTGTCAGCACAGAGCCCGACGCGGGGCTCGAACTCACGGACCGCGAGATCGTGACCTGAGCCGAAGTCGGACGCTTAACCGACTGAGCCACCCAGGCGCCCCTAAGCTCCTTTTTCAATAACACTAAGACATCATTTGTCTTTGTCTCTCTTATTCGCTCACGAGTGAACAGTGGCTTTTACCAGAGCGGGACGTTTCTGTGACATAGGCTGTCACAAGACGAATGCTGAAGCCGAAGGGAGAACCCACCTGTCCTCCAGGAAGCCAGACATTAAGTGGATTTGCAGAAATGTTCCTTGTCCCACAGAGCGTTCTTTTGGAAATGTGCTTTGCGTCAGGAATGCCATTTACGTTAACATGCTTCTTGTTGTCCTTGAATAATGAATTAAGGATTTTTAATTTTTCTGTTTGAATGTCTCCTACGGTAAATATCAGCAGCTATAACCCATACAAACAAAAGCTCTTTGAGGGTCTTCAACAAATGTGAAGGGTGCACAAGCCTCCTGCTCGCAGAAAATTTGAGAATTGTGGCTTCGGGAGCAAGCTTTCTTACAAACTGCCTTCGAAGTCTTTGAACTGTCGATAATTCTGTTCTATGTGCTCTGAGCTGCAGGCTGATTCTCCGGGTTGAGGAAATAAATCCCTCCTCCTGGCTGGTCAGCGGGGTGAAATCTTTAGATTTCACGGGTTTTACTTTGTTGTTGTTGTTAAATAGGGGAGATGCCTTCTGGCCCATTGCTTTCGTTGGCTTGGATTTGATATTCATTCACCAAACGCTTATTGAGCGCCTACTGTGTGCCAGGCACTGTATTAGACACCGAGATACAGCAAACGACTAAACAAACACAGAGTCCAGTCTTGAGGAGCTTTCTGTTATTTGACAGCAGCACTCAAGGCTTTTGCCAAAGGAACAAATAATTAGTCATGGTTCTGTGCATCTGACAGGAAGTATGGCTAACCCGTCTTCTGGTACAGAGCTCCCCAAAGTGCGGGATATCTGTGCCTTTGGTGGGAAGTGAGATGATTCCGGGGCGCCTGGGTGGCTCAGTCGGTGAAGCGTCCGACTTCGGCTCAGGTCCTGATCTCGCGGTTCGTGGGTTCGGGCCCCGCATCGGGCTCTGTGCTGATGGCTCGGAGCCCGGAGCCTGCTTCGGATCCTGTGTCCCCCTCTCTCTCTGCCCCTCCCCGGCTCACGCTCTGTCTCTCTCTCTCTCAAAAATAAATACACGTTAAAAAAAAAATTTACGGAAGGGAGACGATTTGGGGTGGCACATGGACACAGCATCACACGGCTTTGAAGCATAGTGAGAAAGTTATTTCCTTTCCAATTTCCTTTTAGTTACTTCAAAGAGAAAAATCTCAGGGTGCCCCTAATAAGACAGACACCAACACTTTCCTAGACGTGCTGACTCCCCCCACCCCCAATTTCCTCTTTTCCCAAAGCGTGGGCCCCAGGCACGGAGCTTTCAGCACGTCTCTAGAATCTAAGAAGACTGTTTTTGCACCAGCGATGAATTCAATCGTGGGTCCCTGCTGGGGCCCGCGTTCACTGGGGCCAAAAGGGTCTCAGCGCTAACGCCGTGGTTCTCAAATCGTGGAAGCCAGACCAGCACCATCACCTGGGAACCTGCTGAAAAATGAAAATCCCTGGGTTCTCATTTCGGACCCACTGAGTCAGAGACTCTGGAGGCGGTGACCAGTAGTACCCCCCCTGACCTGGTGACTCTGATCCTGTTAAATTTGAGAACCACTGCTCTGTGGGGTTCATTCTTCCACTGGACCAATGGACAGCCATCTTAGCTCAGTCGGGGCAGCTGGCCAGGGCACCTGCACCCCCTCTTACCATGTCCAGCTGTTTGTGGGTGTCATCCAGGGACACGGAAGGGGTCTCCTTCAGCTGCTTGCTCACGATCTGGAAGAGGTTCAGTGCCGCCATCTTGATGGTGCCAAGCAAGAGGGTCTTCTTGGCGGCCGTGTTCTGGATGTGTGCCCAGCGAGATTCCTGGGGAGGCGACGGGGCCGGGACATGAGCAGGTGTGTGCGTGTGTGTCCCTTGCTCACCCAGAAGCCCCCACCCCCGCGCTCACCCAGACGATGACGTCGCTGCGGGCTCGGTCAAAGCGCATCTGCAGACGCGCCAGCTCGTTGTTGTGCTGCAGGATCTCGTCGTCCTTCTCCTCCATGTAGCGTGCCAGCCGTGCCTTGGCGCGCTCGATCTTCTCCTGGCCCTCCTGCGCCGACTGCATGAGGTCGTGGTGCATGCTTATCAGCGTCTTGTAGCGTGAAATCACCTCGTGGATCTCCTCGAACTGCAGAGGGGGCTCCCATCACGGCACGGCCGCCCCCCAGGCCTGCCTGCCAGGTCCCTGGCTGGATGCCTCAGTCTAGTGGGGAGACCCTGGGCCAAGGGCAAAGGGCAGAGGCCGTGAGGAGTCCCCCCCCTGGCCCTCCTGGGTTGGTATGGGCCATGGGACAGGTGTCGGGGGCACGTGCAATCGGGAGCTAAGGTCCTCGGTCTGCATGTTGCAATCACTGGGAGCTTTACATTTTTTTAAATGTTTATTTTATTTTTGAGAGAGAGGGATAGAGAGAGACAGAGTGCAAGCAGGGGAGGGGCAGAGAGAGAGAGGGAGAGAGAGAGAATACCAACCGGCCTCCACACTGTCAGCACAGAGCCTGACGTGGGGCTGGAACTCACGAACCGTGAGATCTCAACCTGAGCCGAAATCAAGAGTCGGAGGCTTAACGGGCTGAGCCACCCAGGCTCCCTTCCACCAAGATGTTCGTTTTAATAAACACGAGGGGGCCTGAGGGGGTCCCTGGCACCCGAATTTTGCACAAAGGTCCCACAGCTGGATTCTAGAGGACCTGGTGGCTGGGGCTTGGGGGGGGGGGGGGGGGGGAAATGCATTTTGAGATGTCTCCCAAGGCAGTAATGACCGTATCCAACAAGAATGTACCCAGAACCATTTGTAAGCCAGGCCGGATGCTAAGCACTAGGCCCGGAGCAGGAGATAAGAAAGGCAGACCCTGCTCTTGGGAAGCCTGAAACTCGGGGTGGTACAGAGTGAGGACAGACAGACAGGGAAAGAGTTACAACTCCGAGCGATAAGCCCTATCTAGGACTGGAGGATGGGGCCGGCCAAAGACTGTAGGGTAGTATCTTCAGCCCAAGGCTCTCTGGTATTTGTTCACACTTGCTGAGGTCCGCCTCCAGCTGGGGGCTGGAGAGGGCACCGGTGGGGCGGGTGGCCTGCCGGGCTCGGCTGTCCCCTCCAGCACGGTGCCGGGCCGTGACATTCTGACCCGACCCTGCAGACCACGGGCAGCAGAACAGAAGCCCTGTGGCCCTCTCTCCGTAGAAGGTGGCGTGGGCACCCGATCCGGGATGCCAACTCACCTCCCCAGGGGTTTATCGGGGTGGGCCTTCCGGCTGCCCAGGGGACATGCCCTGAGCGCCTTCTCCATCTCGTGACATTCCCAGCGACAGACTGGCGTTCCAGGAAGTGCCCTGTTGGCCTTTCCATCAGCATGCCCCTGTGGGGGAGGGACCACCCAACCCGGCATTAGAGGAGGCGGGGACAGCCAGCAAAGGTTTCCTGGGGTGGCCAAAGTGAGGCCAGAGGTATGAACATAGCCGGCCAGGCGGGGGCAGATGGGGGAAGGCGAGGACAGGTAAGGGAGCAGCCAGCCCAACGATGACAGGGGAGGGGCGGGGGTGTGTGGCAGGTTTAGGATGAATAGCCTGGGTTCAGGATGGGGACGGAGAGGTCCACCTGCAGGAAGTAAAAAAAAAGAAGTGCCCTGTGAACCTGGAAGAGGAGAGTGGACTTCCTCCATTCAAGGATTCTAAGAGGCAGAGAGAGAACGTTACGTCTGCATTTCCGGAAGTTCCCCGAGTCCACGACCCAAGAGCACATGACAGTTAAGTTGAACGGAGCTCCCAAGGGTACTCAGTGCTGATGTCAAAGGGACTGGGGTGCCCACCTGCAGAGGCTCCCGCTGTTCAAGGATGGGACGCTCTGGGGGCACCTGGGTGGCTCAGTCGGTTAAGCGTCCCACTCTGGATTTCGGCTCAGGTCGTGATCTCGAGGTTCGTGGGTTCAAGCCCCGCCCGCGTCGGGCTCTGTGGTGACAGTGTGGAGCCTGCTTGGGATCCTCTCTCTTTCTCTCTCTCTCTCTCTTTCTCTGCCCCTCCCCCAATAAACAAATAAACTTAAAAAATAAACAAGTAAAGACAGGACATTGAAACATCAGCCAGAGTGAGCGCAAAGGATCACAGCACACCAAATGTGTCAACAACCCACGAATTCGTAACGATACCGACAACATTACAGGTCACTTTTGGAAGCTGCCAGAGAATCCGTTCATTAAGGTGAAAACTGGAATATAGAGTCCGGCACTTAACAAGCCTTTCCCTTAGGACTCACGAGGTCATCAAAGGTAGCTGATGAAAGGAAGAGCCCGTCTATGATATCTTTCTCCCGGTGGTAGTTTTCTCACTAATACGTGAAGAAGGGAAGACAGAACATTTCCAGCTCCTTCCAGAACAGAACCACCCCCTTATGGTTCAGTAGCTGCCCGCCCACTATCAGAGAAACCAGAATTGTGGATTCTATCACCAAGGATTCACTTGTGCCTCTTTTTAAATATATCAGCAGGATCATACGTATGTTCTCTTTTCTGTTCGGCTTTTTAAAAAAATTTTTAAAAATATTTATTTTTGAAAAAGAGAGAGAGACAGAGCGTGACTGAGGGAGGGTCAGAGAGAGAGGGAGACACAGAATCCGAAGCAGGCTCCAGGCTCCGAGCTGTCAGCACAGAGCCCGACGCGGGGCTGAATTCACAGACCGCCAGATCATGACCTGAGCCAAAGTCGGACACTCAACTGACTGAGCCACCCAGGTGCCCCAGTTTGGATTCTTTTGATCAGCAGAATCATGTATGTGACACTTGAAAAACAAACATCCCAACCAAATGCCGTGTGGGGACCTTGTTTGGACCATGATTGGAACGAACCAATTGTACAAAAAGCACGTGTGCAACAGTTGGGGAAATTTCAATGTTGACTGGATATTTAATATTAAGGAGTTACTGTCACATTTTTACGAGGTGTGACAATGGCATTTCCCTTATCTTGGAGAGTCACATATTGAAATACTTAGAGGCTAAAAAAAATATCATTTGCTTCAAAATGGCGGAGGTGGGAAGAAGGTATGGGGGATTGATAGGATGAGTTCATAATTGTTGGACTTATGTGGTGAGTAACGGGCATTCAGGAGACTATTTTTGTATATGTTTGGAATTTTCCATAATTGAAAAGATTAGGGTTTTTAATTTTTTATTTATTTTTACATTTTTTTAAATGTTTATTTTTGAGAGAGAGAGAGAGAGAGAGCAGGGGAAGGGCAGAGAGGGAGGGAGACACAGAATCCAAAGCAGGCTTCCGGCTCTGAGCTGTCAGCACAGAGCCCGACGTGGGGCTCAAACTCACAAACTGCGAGATTAAGACCCGAGCCGAAGTCACTTAACCAATGGAGCCACCCAGGCGCCCTTATTTTTACATTTTTTAATGTGTATTTATTTTTGAGAGACTGAGAGAGACAGAGCGCAAGCAGGGGAAGGAGCAGAGAGAGAGAGGCAGACACAGAATCGGAAACAGGCTCCAGACTCAGAGCCATCGGCACAGAGCCTGACTTGCGGCTCGAACTGTGAGGTCATGACCTGAGCTGAAGTCGGATGCTGGACCAACTGAGCCCCCTGGATCTTTGGATACGTAATACGTCACCAAAATAATAAAAGCAGGCATGAGAATGAGCAGTTTAAAAATCAGGATACTGGTTACCTCCGCAAAGAGGGGAAGAAGGATGGGGCTTGGAAGGAGCGGGGGGCTCCCAAGGGCTTTCAATTAAAGACAGGGTTTTATTTAAGGAAACAGAACTGGGGGGGAATATTAAGATTTGCAAAGCTGTGATGCCTACTTGGGTGCTATATTTCTCTGTACTTTCAGTATGCTTAGAATATTTTGGAAGACATAACGGAAGAAGGAAACAAGAACGGAAGAAGGAAAAAGAAAGAAAGAGGGGCAGGGGGGTCACGCTGGCTGTAGAAAGAGGGACAGGCTGGTGACCAGGAGTAAGGCTGTGTTGAACTCCTCCGGATGAGGGATTGAGGTACCTTGGGGGTCTGGATGGGGAAGGGACAGGGGCCAGATTCCAGAGATATTTCAGAGGCAGGATAGGCCAGATCTGCTGATTGATGGCTGCAGGGAGGAGGAGGGGAGGGGAAGGGGGGAGGATAAGTCCTATCTTATCATTTATCTGCTGCTTTGATATGTGGTCTTCCCTCACTAGCCCCCCCCTCCCCCCCTCCCCCGGGACGAACTGAACCATTTACTACACAATGGATCCACCTTAGAATGGAGGGCGTAACACAGATCTGGGCCTCACGCACAGATAAATTAGTTCTACATGGAAGCTGCTGGAACTTTAAAAAGCGGAGCATCCTTTGCCTCCCGGCTCTGCCCTCAGGACCCGGATCCACAACCCCCACGGAGGACACACTTCAGGACTGGCTCCCTCTGGGGAGGGGGCCCTGCCTGCTGCTGTCACCAGGGGGGCGTGGGGAGACCGGTGGCCTGGGAGGCATCCGTGGGAGGCCTTGAGGGGGGCAGGGATGCCCAGGGCGAAAAGTGGAGGACCACTGAAGGAAGGGGCTGGGCGGAGGAGCCCGGGAGGAGGCTGAGGAGGAAGGCCCAGAGGCGGGAGGAAAGTAGGAGACAGGAGGGCAGCCCCTGTTCGAGGAGGAGGTCGGGGAGCCCCGTGCAGGCCGGTAGTGGCCTCTGTAGCTCTGTGCTGGGTTTGGCCTCTGCTACCTTCTCCCCCTCGTCTCCACCGCCTCTCGGGTCTACAAAACGCACCCGGGGGCGAGGGCAGGGAGGGTTGGGCTCAGGCCACATCCGGCCGCAGGCAAAGCTTATCACACACACACACACACACACACACCCCTCCCCAGCCGCTCCCGCCCCCCCCTCACCTCTGAGTGCTCCACCACCTTCTCCAGGTACTTGTTGAAGACGCAGAACTCCTGCGTCCTGGTGCTCAGCCGCTGGTGCTGCAGCCGCAGGGCCCCCATCTCCTGCTTGACCTTGGCCAGCTCGCGCACCCGCTGCCTCTTCAGCTCGCGCTCCTTGTTGGCTTTCTTCAGGGCGCGGATCCGTTTCTGGTCGTTCTCCTGGGGGGGGGGGGACGGGAAGAGGGGAGGTGGCACCTGTCACACCCTGACGCTGCCCTCCCCCCCGCGAGGCCCTCGCCCCTCTCTTGGAAACGCTGGGGGTCCAAGCCTAGGGGGCTGGGGTAGGAGGCAGGCCGGGCGGGGCCAGAGCGCGCTCCCATAGCTGGCACCGAGGCCCAGGAGGTGGTGCCCTGAAAGACAGACACGAGGCTCAGCTCTGGCCATCGGGCTGACCCCACTTCTTCATCCCGCAAAGTCCTCCCCCCCACCAGAGATCAGGGGCCACACCCACCCCTCCCAGTGCCCCCATGTGGCTCCTTTCCCTCCTCGGGGGCTCCCGGGATTCCACACGGATGGAAGGTGTTTGGAAGCAGGTGAAGGCACGCGTGACATTTGCCCTGTGCCCCGGGAGCCCCCCAGAGGATCAAGGGTCCCCTAAACCAGCGGCTCTCAAGTCCAGCTGCGTATCACAATCCCCTGGGGAGCTTTTTATTTTATTTTCGTATTTTTTTCATGTTTATTTCGTTTTGAGACAGAGAGAGCACAAGCGGGGAAGGGGCAGAGAGAGAGAGGGAGACACAGAATCCGAAGCAGGCTCCAGGCTCGGAGCTGTCAGCCCAGAGCCCGACGCGGGGCTCGAACTCACAAACCACGGGATCATGAGCTGAGCCAAAGTTAACCAACTCAGCTGCCCAGGATCCCCCTCGTCCCCCCGGGGTTGCAAGCAAACAGACACCCAGGGGTCCATATTTGTAACAATTTTTTTTTTTTAGGATTCCCAAGCTGTGGAGCGTCTGGCAGCCATTTGGAGGACCTCTCACCCCCAAATCTCCTGCCGCCCCAACCACACGCCACTAGCTTTTCTCTGGCCGCTGGGAAGGACTGGACCCCTGGAGGATACACGCAGGCCGCCAGCTTCTTTCCCACCTGGATTACGCACAGAGCAAGACTGGAAATGCTTACGAGCAGGGGTCCCCCGTGGGATCACCCCTGGGAGCTGGGCCAGGCCCCTCAGGGCCCCGTTCGTGCTGGCTGGAGCTGGTCTGGACAAATCCGGATGGTTAAATCCTCCTCTGAGGACGGATGGAGAGGAATTGGATTGTGATGCCTGGGCCTGGTCCTTCAACCAACCCCTGCCTGGTCTTTCAGTACAAGGACGGAGGGGTGGCTGAGTGGCGGGGAATAAAACTCTGCCTGGTTCCCCTTTGTGTCCCCATGTGCCTCACCCTGACCGCCGCACACTCGTTTATTCGTCATCATCCACCCATCCGTCCATCCATTCATTCATTCATTCGTTCACTGGAGACACTGTGTGCACCAGGGAAACAGGAAATTACGAACAGTATTGAGGACGCGAAGGGAGAAGCCCCAGGCGTCGCTGAGCCGCGAAGAGACTTTCAACCGGGGTGACGAGTGGGCAAGAGCAAGGAGGAGGAGGCCAGTTTGCGAGGGTGGGTTCCCCCGGCCCCTCACACCTGGATGAACTGCTCGAACTTCTGGATGTGAGCCTTCAGCTGGGCCTCCTTGGTACCCAGCTCCTCCCAACGCAGATTCAGGGTTTCCATCCGGCGCCGAAACGTCTTGGGGGTTGGGGAGGGCAGAGAGGTCAGGAGGGCCCCTCCCCCCGCCCCGCCCCTCCCTCCCGGGCGCCTCTGTCCCCAGGCCTGCCCGGGTTCAGAGCGCAGGGTCCCGGGACCCTGCTCCCCTCGAGGCTCAGGTCCTTCCTCTCTCCTCCCTGGGAACACAGAAGCTTCGCCGGGACTCCCAGCTCTGGCCGCCCACACAGAGGAGGACTGTCCCGGGGCTCTGAGCCCCGGGGCCCTTCCTGCCCTCCGTGCCTCCAGTCCCCCACCTCCTTCTTCTGCTCCATAGCAATGTGCATGATCTTGGCCTCTTTCTTCTTCTCCAGGAGCCGGATGGATGGGGACTCCGACTGCTCCTCAATGTTGGGGAACTTCCTGCCCAAGACACGGGCAAGACAGGCCGGTGGGTTCCGAGCGCCTGGGGCGGGCCGGGGCTGGCGGTAACCCGTGGACACGGAGGGGGAAGGGGGTCCTGTCCCCCACGGGAGTGAAAGGGACGGTGTGTTGAGAGGGGACAGGGCTGTGTTGGCGCCAGGGAAGCACGCTGGGGCAGGGCGATGAGGACTGGTGGGGGGGGGGGGGGGGGGGGCGGGGTTTGAGGAAGGGGGGGGGCCGGGCTGGGAGGTGGGGCGTGGGGGGTGTGGGGGGCACTCACTGCAGCAGCTGTAGTAGCCTCTCCCCATACTGTAGCCGGAAGTACTCGGCCAGCTCGTCCTCCTCCATGATGCCCAGGCTCATGCTGGTGTGACCTGATGGGCCAGGCGGCCGGATCCTTGCAGTGAACCGGTGGCTGGGGGTGGCTAGGGGGGGGGGGGGGGGCGCGGTAGCTGGGCTCTTGCTTCTCCCTTCCTCCTGCTTGTCAGGGTCCCCCGGAGGGTGGGTGTCTGAGACCCCGGAAAGACGGCTGGACACCTGCGGTGGGCAGCTCAGGATGATGTATTGGGAAGTGAAGGGAGATCTGGTTACCTAGCAACGGATCTCCTGGTTCTGTGGACCACCCATTGGAACTCAGGCTTTGCTCTCTGACCCTTGTCCCCCCTGACCCCAGTCTTGCTGGAATCCCACCCCCCTGCTCCTGCATTTACCCCCCAGGAGCTTGGGGAAGAAGTTAGGACTGAATAGATGCTGGTGTCCAGGCCTGGGAGGGAGGGTCTGGGTGGCCATGGCCCAAGAGGGGGTTTTGGTAGACGGGTGTCCTTGGGGGTTCAGGTGTGTTTGTGTGTGAGAGAGAGAGAGTGAGGGGGGTGAGGGAGGGACTGGAGCTGGGACAAATGGCCCAGAAGAAAAGGAGGCAGGGGTGGGGGCCTGCAGGAGGGTGGGAGGAGGCCCGAGCTTGAGAACCAAGTGGTGGGCGAGGGAGGGATGCGCGTGGGGATAGGCGGGGAGCCTGGGGACCAAGGAGGCCCACTGGGGGGTGGGGGGGTGGGGAGGCGGGCGCCGAGGAATCCGGGGCGGGGTGGGGGTGGGGGGCGACAGCGGCGACCTCGAGTCGTTGCTGCGGGACACGGTTCCCGGTTCCGCACTGTCCCCTCTGCTCCCCGCCGGCGCCTGCAGCGGACTCGGCCCCTCCGGGTCTGGGGACGGGGCTCCCTCCAGGGAAGGGCGGCGCCCCCCAGTGGGCGAGCCCTCCCCGCGGCACTGCCGGTCCTCTGGTGCCCCCTGCTGGCCGCCTGACGCCGCACCTTTTCCCCAGCGCCTTGGCGCTGACCGCTGGGGGGGTGGGGGCGGGGATGAGGGGGAACACGACGACACCCCCACCCCCACCAGCCTCTCAGCCAATACGGGTTCTCACCGGGAGCGCCCCCAAAGAAACAGGCCCACAGCAGGATGACAAGAGCGCCAGTAAGGACGCGACGCTTCGCAAAAGGGGACGCTTCTCTCTTTGTTTATTCCTAGAGCCCAGCACGGTCTTCGTTTGGGGTTTACCCTCTTTCCCCCTCCTCGAGGGCTGCCTGTTTCTCGAGTCACCTGTTTGCCCTGGTATATGGGCACGTGCCTGGTTGCATCTATGGCATCAGGTGGCCCAGGGCCAGGTCGGCGCCTACAGGCAGCTGCTAAGGCATCCTCTCCTGCGCGTGCACCCCGCCTGTCTGGGAGCCCTTTTGGTTGCTTCCTCTGTACCTCGCACGGGAATCTTCCTCTCCACTACCCATCCCTCTTTGGGCTCCCCCTGCCCTCCCAGGGGCCTTGGGGAAGATGCAGGGCTGTCTGGGATTCACAGATTCCTTGCCTGGGTGAGCCCAGCTTCCCCTCCCCCCTGCGCCCAGCCCTCGTCCCTCTTGATGTTTGCCTTTGAGGCATCTGGCAGGATCTCCTGTTGGCTTTAGGTTGTTGGAAAACAATTAGGCATTTCTGTGTTTTTGGTCAAGTCCCATCCTCCCTCTGAGACAATTAACTGCTTAAAAAGGAGAGGAGGAAAATATCAGGAGAAAAAAAAAAAAGATCTAGGTTAATGTCTTAAAAAATGTTATCCCGCCAGGCAGAACAGCATAGTGCTGGGTGCACAATCAAGCTCTGGGTGGGAAGAAAACACTTTTTGTCTACCTTGTATTCCATTCCATATGTGTCTTAGGTTCCCTATAAGTGGAATCACAGGGGCGAATTGTATTAAATGTTTCAAAACGGTTGTTACAGAAGAACTTGTATGGGTCAAGTATATTTTTGTTAGTTGCTGTAATAAACAATGGCTTAACAAGGTCCAACTTTGCCCAGTGCTCCCCCCCCCGTTGAGATGATCCTGTGTTTTTTTTTATCTTTCGCTCTGTGAATACGGTGTCTCACACGGATTGATTTTCACATGTTCGACCTACCTTGCATCCCCAGGGATCAATCCCACTTGGTCTTGGGGGACCCCGTTTTTGAAGAGTTGTTGAATTCAGTTTGCTAGTATTTTATGGAGGACTTTGACATCTGCGTGCATCAGAGACACTGGCCTGTAGTGTTCTTGTGGTGTCTTTGCCCGACTTTGGTATCTGTGTGATGCTGGCCTCATAAAATGAGTTTGGAAGTGTTCCCTTGCCTTCTATTTTTTGGAAGAGTTTGAGATGGTTTGGTAGTTCTTTGAATATTTGGTAGAATTCAACCATGAAACCATGAGGGTCTTGGGCTTTTCTTTCCAATTTTCCACTTTCAGCTGCTTTTGGGGAGGGGTGCTTTTCCCGGATGCTCCCCCCCCCCCAATCTCCGTCCTCTCTCCGCCCACAAAATGGGTTCCCTACCTTTCGGGGCTTCTCGCTCCCCAAGTTCAGCTCTTCGTGTCGCGTACCTGCTGAATTCTGTGGTTCAGGTTGTGCAGATTGTTGTGTTAATCTTCCAATAGGTTTTCTAGGTGTGTAGGATGGTTCAGTGTTGGTCTGGCTGTATTTCATGGACGCAAGACACACGAAAAGCCTCCATGCTGTGTTGCCATCTTGGCTCCTCCCTTGGGCTTTTCTTTGTTTGGAGGTTTTTAATGTCCCCCCCCCCCATAAGTTTATTTATTTTGAGAGAAAAGGTGTGAACAGAACAGGGGCAGAGAGAGAGGGAGAGAGAGAATCCCAAGGAGGCTCTGTGTTGTCAGCGCAGAGCCTGATACCGGGCTGGATCCCACGAACTGGGAGATCATGACCTGAGCTGAAACCCAGAGTCGGATGCGTAAGGGACTGAAGCACCCACGCGCCCCGTGTCTATTTTTTGTTGAGTCACTCTTGATAAGTTGTATGTTTCGAGCAATTTATCCATTTCTGGGCTAGCCAGTTTAGATACATGTAATTGTTCATAATAGGCCATTATCTTTTTTATTTTTTAAAAAAATTTTTTAATGTGTATTTATTTTCTAGAGAGAGAGAGAGCAGAGAGACAGGGAGACAGAATCTGAAGCAGGCTCCAGGCTCTGAGCTGTCAGCACAGAGCCTGACACGGGGCTCGAACTCACAGACCACGAGACCATGACCTGAGCCAAAGTCGGAGGCTCAACCGACTGAGCCACCCAGGCGCCCGTGATAATTTTTAAGTTTCCTTTTGATTTCTTCTTTGACCTAGTGGTTGTTCAAGAGTCTGCAAATTTAAGTTACAGATGGCTATTCAACTTAAATGTAAAAGTAAGAGACGTAGCAGGATATCCAGTGAAGGCGGCATGGCTCTGTTTTCTGCATCTGCCAGAATATAGCCTTGATTCGGTGAGATGCGTAAGCCACACGTAAGTCTCCAGACACTCTGTAAGTTTAAGTTCTGACCAGAAGCATTTGGAGCCTTCATTTCCCTGCATCCTCACCAACACCGTATATTACCAATCTTTGAATTGTTTGCCAGTCGGGTGAAAATGATACTCCGTTGTTTTAAATTAATTTCCTCTAATTTTTGGTGAGGCTATGCACCTTCTCATACACAGAGCCATTTCTCCTTCTGTGTGTTTCTTACTTGCATTTGATGCACATGGTTGTGTTGTATTTTCATTGGCTTATAGGACATACTCTATATGTAAAATTTCAGATATATTGACTATATAGGCTGTATCAACTCTGGATAGCGATCTTACATTTTGGATGCTCTTTTCCACCAATCCTAATATTTTCGAGTCAGTTGGATTGGCATTCGATAAAACAAGAGGCAGGGAAGGCAACGAAGGGCCCAGCTGGCCAACGGCTAGTAACCCAAGCTGACTTACAAATCACCAGGAGAATGAGCTCTGCTTTCTTAAAAGCAGAGACGGCACCAAGCAGGAGAGGAGGGGACAACCCTGTGCCCCCATCACACGAGGTACAAGATGTGCAGTCCCCAAGAACGTTTTGAGCGCTTAGGCTCGGGGCGGACCCTTTTATTAACAAGCCTAAGTCCACTCCTTTGTGAGTTCATTCGTTGGCGTCGCACAGACTCTTCCCAAACTTCCGTGAGACCTTACTTGCCTCCTCCGCACGCGGTTTATGGTGTCAGGGACTCCGGGAGGGGTCCTGTGATGGAACCAGGCTGGAGTGGGACCCACCCAGCTTGAATAACCGGGTTCTTGGCTCAACCACTCTGGTGGGTACAGAAACCTCAACCTTCTGTAGTCTTCTCCTCCTCCTTGTCATCTTGTTTATGTCTCTCAGTCTCTCCTCTGAATTCGTTGACTTTGGTCATTCAACATCTACTGACTATACACAGTCAATTCCCTCCTGGCATACAATAGCTTCCTCTTAGGACCAATACTGCCCAACATATATATGCAAATATTTTTTTTCCCAGCTTATTGGTTGTTTTTTCATGTGCTGGGGGTTTTTTATCATAGAAATTTAAAACATTTATCCAGCCAAATCTGTCGATCATTTATTTTGGCGGGGGGTGGGGAGGGCTTTGATCTTTTGTTTAAAAAAGTCTTTCAGGGGTGGCTGGGTGGCTCGGTCAGTTGAGCATCCGACTTCGGCCCAGGTCATGATCTCACGGTTCCTGAGTTCGAGCCCCGCGTCGGGGTCTGACAGCTCGGAGCCTGGAGCCTGCTTCGGATTCTGTGTCTCCCGCTCTCTCTGCCCCTCCCTGACTTGTGCTCTTGTCTCTCTCTCAAAAATAAATAAACATGAAAAAAAATTTTAAAAATTAAAAAAGCACACTTATTAAAAAAAAAGTCTTCCAAACTCAAAATTACAAGTGTATGCCAACCCATTTACTTTTAGAATTATGCTTATTTTAAAATGTTGCTTTGGGGGGGACACCTGCGTGGCTCAATCAGTTGAGTGTCTGACTCTTGATTTTGGCTCAGGTCGTGATCCCAGGGTTGTGGGATCGAGCCCCGTGTTGGGCTCTGTGCTGAGTGTGGAGCCTACTTGAGGTTCTCTCTCTCCCTCTGCCCCTCTCCCCCGCTAAAATTAAAAAAAAAAAAATAAAATGAAATGTTATTTTTAACCGTGGTAAGCATGCATCACATAAAATTGACCATCTTGGGGTGCCTGGGTGGCGCAGTCGGTTAAGCATCCAACTTTGGCTCAGGTCATGATCTCACCGTTCACGAGTTCAAGCCCCGCATCGGGCTCTGAGCTGTCAGCACAGCTGCTTGGGATTCTGGAGCCTGTTTCAGATTCTGTGTCTCCCTCTCTTTCTGCCTCTGCCCCACTCATGCTCTCTTTCTCTCTCTCAAAAATAAATAAAACATTAAAAAAGTCTTTTTGAATTTTTCAAAAATATTGACCATCGTAACCATTTTTAAGTATACCGTTTAGGATTGCGAAGTATATTCATATTATGGAGCTACCAACCTCCAGAACATCTTCATCTTGCAGAACTGAAACTCTGTACCTATTAATCAACATCTCCCCAGTTCCCCCTCCTCCCCAGTCCCTGGCAACCACTAGTCTACTTTCTGTTTCCATGCATTTGACGACTCTAGGGGCCTCAGATAACTGGAATTATACAGCATTGTCCTTTTGTCATTGGCTTATTTCAGTCAGCATAATATCCTCAAGGTTCATTTGTATTGGAGCATGTGACAGGATTTCCTTCCTTTTCAGGACCAATGATACTCCATTGTATATATACATCACACTTGATGTCTCCATTCATCTGTTGAGAGACCCTTGACGTGGGTCCACCTTTTGCCAGTTGCGAACGAGGCTGCTATGAACACGGTTGTGCAGATACCTCTTTGAGAACCCGCTTTCAGTTCTTCTGGGTACATATCCAGAAATGGGGTCGCTGGGTCATATGGCAATTTGGTTTCCAATATTTTGAGGAAGCACCGTACTCTTTTCCATAGCGGCCCCACCATGTTACATGTCTACCAACAGCGCACAAGGGTTCCAATTTCTGCGCATCCTCACCAACTCCTGTTATTTCTGGTTTTTCGATAGTAGCCACCCTGACGGGCTGTGAGGTGATATCTCCTTGTGAAATTATATCATCTGTTAATTAGAGGAGTAATACACGAGTATATTCTTGTTAGACATCATTCCGATGCTATTGATACAGCTGGAGCCCAATCTATCCACCATCCAACCTCATTTCCCAGAGGGACCGTGCACTCAGTGAAGACTTATGTTGAGTACCTGTGATGTGGCTGACGCTCTTCTAGGTGGGGGGGGGGGGGGGATAGAGCAGTGAACAATAAAAAGTCCCCACTGTGACAGCGGTTGAGGCAGGAAGCAGGGAATAAATGGACTCTAGTGATGACATCTGGGGCTGTTGTCTTCAGGGCACTTCCGTTGCTACCACCATGGGTGACTGTGGGTGAGGAGGAGGGGTGAGGAGGTGGGACAAAGGAACCAGTCAGTGCCCACAGACCCAGCCACGCCCCATAAAAACTCCCCCACTGGGTTGTCTATCCTCCAGGCCCCGTGGACACAGAACCCAGGGTCTAGGAGCGTTTCAAGAGCTTGAACAATGCTTGAAGCCAGGAAATGATTATTGGCTCTAAAGTACAAAAAGGAAGCCACGAAATAAAGAAAAAAATGTTTAATTAAAAGCATACAAATGTAATATTCCAACTTCATGGGTTTTTGACTTCAGCATCCATAAGCATTTCACACATTTGAAAGTAATCTGTGCCTCTGATTTTCTCACTTCTCAAGAATGTCCAATTATGCACAGATTTTTGGAGAAAAATCAAAGCAAATTGCGAACTAAATCAGTTACTCGTTGACAATTGCCGAAGGGAAATTGTAAAGATCTTCTCACTTCCCCCCTCCTCCAAATTGTGTTTAGTGTTGACGGGAGTGCGTTTTAATTTGTTTGCTATGGCGGGGTTTAGGCCTTAATTGTTTTGTTCCTTGTAGGGTTGGGTTTCTAAAGAAGCGGGGGGGGGGGGGGGGGGGTTTTGCTTCACAGACTTGTGCAAGGCAGCGGCCTCGCGGAACCCAGGAGAGATTCTGTTACTCTCTTTTGGCAGTTTCTGAGGCTGAGCGTGACGGGCACCAACAGTGGAGGTTTCAAGTGAGTCTTGCAGAGAGCTTCTGCCTCTCACTGGCTAGTCACCAGCCAACCCTGATCTTGGAGCCCAGCCCCAAACCTCAGCCTGCTCCATGGCTTGTCCTTGAAATAGTAAATGACTCCCTGCTGTGTTCTGATGCCCAATTTCCCAACGCTTGTGTTTCTGAGAACAGAATCCCCACTGGTCCAAACCAACAGCCCTGCTTGGCAGTAACTGAAATCGGCCCTTCCCTTCTGACCTTGATGTTCTAGGACTGTGGCCCTCTCCCTGCAGCGGGATGCCGGCCGATGCTCTTGGTCCGTCTGTGGGAGCTTCCCCAGTGACCTTGTCACCTAGGAGACACCTACCTGAGTAGGAAGAAGGTTCTCGTGCTGGGATCCAAGTTATGCCACTCATTTTATTATCCTCCTTGCTGGGACCTGTTCATCAAGGACACTTAGCTTTACTTCAAACAAGAATTTCAGTCGTCTTCATGGGGCGCCTGGGTGGCTCAGTCGGTTAAGCGTCCGACTTCGGCTCAGGTCATGATCTCGCGGTCCGTGAGTTCGAGCCCCGCGTCGGGCTCTGTGCTGACAGCTCAGAGCCTGGAGCCTGTTTCAGATTCTGTGTCTCCCTCTCTCTGACCCTCCCCCGTTCATGCTCTGTCTCTCTCTGTCTCAAAAATAAATAAACATTAAAAAAAAATTAAAAAAAAAAAGAATTTCAGTCGTCTTCAAACGTCAAACTTGGTTTTCAAGAGGTAAAATAATTGCCTTTGAATACATACATATGTAATAAGAGCATAAAGAACTATGGGGAATGGTAGTCAACAAATTCAGTTACTACCTCTTGGTGCTGATGAGGGAGGGTTACTAGAAATTGGTGGAGAATAACATTTTAGATTGTGCACTGGGGACACAGTGTTCGTTGTATTATTCCGGGTACTTTTGTTGTGTCAGAAATATGTAATAATAATTTTTACAAATTTTTAATGTTTATTTTTGAGTGAGAGAGAGAGAGAGAGAGAGAGCACCAGCTGGGGAGGAGCAGAGAAAGAGGGAGACACAGAGTCAGAAGCAGGCTCCAGGCTCTGAGCTGCCAGCACAGAGCCCGACACGGGGCTCAGACTCATCGTGACCTGAGCCGGAGTCAGACGCTTAACCGACTGAGCCACCTGGGCGCCCCTTTAATAATAAATTGGAAAGGAAATGCTTTTTCTTCTGCTCCCATGGTGGTTAATGGTGTTTGTTATTCTCATCACTTGGTTCTCCTCTTAACCTCCTTTCTGATCACTGATTTCCCCTTTCTCTTGTGAACCTCTGCCAGCGTCCTCCCTCTTCCCCTTGTTCCTTGAAACGTGATTGACATTCCAGCCTCCAAACTTGACATCCTCTCTTGCTAATAATGCTCTCGTTGGGTGTTCCCCCATTACGCCTCTTTATCTCCTTGGAAACTGCGTAGTCTTAAAATACCGATGTCTCTTACCTGCCGCCTCTTCATTTACTGCACAGAATCACAGAATGTTAGGCTAGAACCACTTGAGATCATCTGTTCCAAACTTCTCATCATGTAGAAGAAAAAAAGAAAAAAAGGACACTTGGAGATTTCCGTTCACTTTCAGCAACAGTAAAGCCAGGATTCCAAATGAGGCTGACTTCACGTTTCCCGTAAGATTGAAAACCAGGAGAAGGTCTTTTCTCCTGGCCCTGGAAATGCTGTTGAGGTGGGAGGGAGGCTGAAGCTTCCCTAAACTGAACACAAAAACTAAGAGGAAAATATTTATAATTGCACCAAAAAGAATAAAATACCTAGGAATAAACTTAGCCAAGGAGGTAAAAGACTTGTATTCCGAAAACTTAAAACATTGCTGAAAGAAGTTGAAGATAACATAAACAAATGGAAGAATTAGGTTAGAAGAATTAATATTGTTAAGATGTCGACACGACCCAAAGTAAGCTACAGATTCAGCGCAATCCCTCTCAAAATGCCAACAACATTTTTCACAGAACTAGAACACATAAGACTAAAATTTGTATAAAACTACAGAAGACCCCAAATAGCCAAACCAATCTTGAGAAAGAAAAACAAAGCTGGGGGTATCACAATCTTAGATTTTAAGATCTACTACAAGGCTGTAGTAATCAAAAAGTATGGTCCTGGCACAAAAGTAGACACATTGATCAATAGAACAGAATAGAGAGCCCACAAATAAAACCACACATATATAGCCAATTAATCTATGACAAAGGAGGGAAGAATACACAAGGGGGAAAAGATAGTCTTTTCAGTAAATGGTGCTGGAAAAACTGGGCAGCTGCATGCAAAAGTATGAAACCGGACCACTTTCTTGCAATAAGAAAGTGGTCTCTGACATTGGCCATAGCAACATTTTTTAGAGATATGTCTCCCAGAGCAAGGGAAACAAAATAAAAAAGGAACTATTGTGACCATATCAAAAATAAAAAGATTTTTCACAGCAAAGGAAACCATTAGTAAAACAAAAAAGACAACCTACTGAATGGGAGATGATATTTGCAAATGATATACCAATACCCCAATAAGGATATACATACCCCAATAAGGGGTTAATATTCCAAATATATAAAGAACTTATACAACTCAACCCCCCAAAAAAACCCCAATATGATTAAAAAATGGGTAGAGGACCCATAAAGACTTTTTTTTTCCCAAAGAAGACATACAAATGGCCAACAGATACATGAAAAGATGTCCAACATCATTGATCACCAGCAAAATGAAAATCAAAACCACAATGAGATATTACCTTGCAGGTACCAGAATGGCTAAAATAAAAAAGACAAATTATAAGCATTGGCGAGGATGTGGAGAATAAAGCAACACTCATGCACTGTTGGTGGGAATGTAAATTAGTGCAGCCACCGTGGAAAACAGTATGAAGCTTCCTCAAAAAATTAAAAAGAGAACTACCATATGATCTGACAGTTCCATTACTGGGTATTTGCCTAAGGAAAATGAAAACACTAGGGGCTCCTGGGTGGCTCAGTTGGTTAAGTATCTGACTTCAGCTCAGGTCACGATCTCACGGTTCATGAGTTCAAGCCCCACATGGGACTCTGGGCTGATAGCTTAGAGCCTGGAGCCTGTTTCAGATTCTGTGTCTTCCTCTCTCTCTGCCCCTCCCCTGCTTGTGCTCTCTCTCTCAAAGATAAATAATAAACATTAAAAAATTAAAAAAAAAAAAAAAAGGAAAACACTAATACAATAACACTAATTTGAGGGGCACCTGGCTGGCTCAGTTGGAAGAGTCTGCAAGTCGATCTTGGGGTCATGAGTTTGAGCCCCATGTTTGGTGTAGAGATTACTTAAATAAATGAATATTAAAAAAAAAAAAAATATATATATAAAAATATAAATATACATATATATATCAATAAAAACAACCCCCCCAAACCCCACTAATTCAAAAAGATATATGCACCCCCTATGATTATTACAGCATTATTTATAATTATTTATAAGAACCAAGATATGGAAGCAACCTAAGTGTTCATTGGTAGATGAATGGATAAAGAAGGTGTAAGATTATGTATATGTGTGTGTGTGTGTGTGTGTGTGTGTGTGTGTGTATAATGAGATCATGCCATTTGTGACAATGTGGATGGATCTAGAGGGTATTAGGCTAGGTGAAATAGGTCAGACAGAAAAAGACAAATACCTTAGGATTTCAATCTTATGTAGAATCCAAAAAAAAAAAAAAAAAAACCAACACAACAAATGAATAAGCAAACAAACAAAAAAAACCAGAATCAGACCTATAAGTACAGAGAGCAAACTGACAGTTGCCAGAGGGGAGGTTGAGGAGATGGGCAAATTGGGTGAGTGGGAGATACAGGCTTCCAATGATGGAAGAATGAAGTCACAAAGGTAAGAGGTACAACGTAGGCATATAGTCGGTGGTATTGTCATAGCGTTGTATGGTGGCAGATGGTAGCTACACTTGTGAGCACAATATAACACATAAACTTGTCAAATCACTGTATTGTACACCTGAAACTCAAGTCACAGTGTGTGTCAACGCTATTCAAATTTAAAAAAAAGTAAATAAAAAATAAAGAGATTAGGGTAAAATAAAGTCATTAAGGTGGGTCCTAGTTGAGGATGATGGTGTTCTTGTAAGAGAGGAGATCAGGACCCAGGTGTGCATAGAGGGGAGACCAAGGGAAGATTCAGGGAGAAGTAGTCTACCTGCAAACCACGAAGAGATGCTTCAGAAGAAACCAACTCTGCCAACACCTTAAACTCAGATGTTATTGCAAATTTCTGTTGTTTAAGCCAAACAGCAACAAAGCAAAAATCTGAGAGGAAAACCCTAGGGAGGCACAAAGTGATCGGGTGTCTCTATCTCTATATATCTCTCTCTCTGTCTCTGTCTCTCTCGGCAGTCTAGAGCAGAAGAGGCCTGATACCTAGAATAGGGGTCATAGCCTTTCATTTCTCCTCCTCACATTGTGGTGGGGACATTGCTGCATAGAGAGAACTAGCCTCTTTGTGATGTTGAGTCTACCCACCAAAAAACACGGTATGCTTTTTCATTTGTTCCAGTCTTTTTTTTCCTTTTGTCCCTTCAACAGAGTTTTAAAGTTTTCTTTATATGGGTCTTGTATTTGTAAATGTATTCTCCTATATTCTATTATTTTGTTGTTGAAAGAGAAAATTCTAAAAGCTTCCCAAGAAAAAACAGATCACCTACAAGAAACAATACACATGTTGACATCAGACTTCTTAACATCAAACTGGATGCAAGATAACAATGGAGTGGTATTTTCAAAGGACTTAAGAACTTTTTCAGGGGTGCCAGGTGGCTCAGTTGGTTGAGGGTCTGACTCCTGATTTTGACTCAGATCATGATCTCATGGTTCATGAGTTCAAGCCCCACATTGGGCTCTGCACTGGCGGTGTGGAGCCTGCTTGGAATTCTCTCTCTCCTTCTCTCTCTGCCCCTCCCCTATTCCTGCTCTCTCTCTCTCTCTCCCAAAATAAACTTTGAAAAAAATACTTTTCAAATCCTAGAATTATTTTATGCATTTTAGCTGTTATTAAACGTGGCCATGAACTAAGATATTGTCAGGCACATATATCTTCAAGGGGTTTACCACTTCAAGACCTTCTTTGCTTTTTTTTTTTTAAGTTTATTTGTTTATTTTAGTAATCTCCACACCCAATGTGGGGCTTGAACTCACAACTGTGAGATCAAGAGTCACATGCTCCTCTAACTGAGCCAGTCAGGGGCCCCAAGACTTTCTTCGAAACCATTTAACAAATTATTTTCTTAGTGGCTGCCCTGGGGATTATAATTAGCACTTTAATTGAAAACAATCCAATTTGTATTGATAATAATTTAATTTCAATAGTCGACAAAACTTTTGCTCCAGTATACCTCTAATCCCTAACTCTTTCTTTATGCTATTATTGTCATGAAAATTACATCCGTATACATCATAAGCCAATCAATAAAGTTTTATAATTATTGCTTTATGCAGTTGTTTTTAAATGAGATGGAAGAGGGGTGCCCGGGTGGCTCAGTCGTTTAAGCGTCCGACTTCGGCTCAGGTCACGATCTCACGGTCTGTGAGTCCATGAGTTCGAGCCCCGCGTCGGGCTCTGGGCTGATGGCTCAGAGCCTGGAGCCTGCTTCCGATTCTGTGTCTCCCTCTCTCTCTGCCCCTCCCCCATTCATGCTCTGTCTCTCTCTGTCTCAAAAATAAATAAATGTTAAAAAAAAATAAATGAGATGGAAGAAAAGAGTTATAACAAAAATACATTGGTATTATCTTCTATCATTATGTATATAATTACATTTACTAGTGCTTTTTGTTTCTTCACATGTATTCAAGTTACTGTCTAATGCCCCTTCATTTCAGCCTTAAGGACTCCCTTCAGTATATCTGAGCAGATCTTCTAGTGATGAGTTCTCTATATTTGTTTGTCTGGAAATATCTTAAGGAGAGTTTTGCTAGGTATAGAATTCTTGACTGATGGTCTTTTCTTTTAACACTTCAAAGATATCATTCCACGGCCTTCTGCCTCCATGATTTCTGATAAGAAGTCAGCTGTTAATCTTTTTGAGGTTTTCTTGTACATGAGAAACAGTTTCTCTTTTGCTGCTTTCAAGATTCTTTTTCTCAGTCTTCGACTTTCATCAGTTGGACTGTGATGTGTCTAGGTGTGGATCTATTTGAATTATTTTACTTGGAGTTTGTTAAGCTTCCTGGATGTGTACAATTAATTGTTTTCATCAGATTTGGGATGTTTTTAGTCATTATTTTTTCAACCATTCTTTATTTCCTTTATGCTTCTCTTTTTCTGGGACTCATATTAGGTGCATGTTGCTGTACTTGATAGTATCTTACAGGTGTCTCTGAGGCTCTGTTCATTTTTCTTTTTTCACTCTTTTCCTTAGACTGGACAATCTCTATTAACTTATCTTCAAGTTTGCGGATTCTTTCTTCAGACAGCCCAAATTTGCTATTAAGTCCCTTTAGCGAATTTTTCATTTCAATAATTGCGCTTTTCAACTCCAGAATTTCTCTTTAATTTTTTTTTTTTTGTAATTGTGTTGTTGTTGCTGTTAATATTCTCTGTTGGTAAGACACCATTGTCATACTTTCCTTTGATTCTTAAGGCATGGTATCCTTTGGTTTTTTTAAACATATTTATAATAGCTGATTTAAAGTGTTTGTCTACTAAATGAAACATCTGTGCCTCCTTGGTGATATTTTCAGTTGGCTATTTATTTTCCTGTTCCTTTGCATAGCTTGTAAATTTTTGCCTACAATTAGACATTTAGAATAATATATGGTAACAACTTGAAATCAGATTCCCTCTCCCAAGGTTTGTTGTTGTTGCTGGGCTTGTTATTGTTTTTCTTGTGGCTGCCTTTTTGTTTAGTGAATTTCCTGAATGAATTCTGTTGATTCTATATTCCTTGCAGCGTGCAGGCCTTTATTTATTTATTTTCTTAAAGTTCTTATTTTTAAGTCTGGTTTTTGGGGGTTCACTCTTGGTTCAATATCATTTAGTGGTGAGCCAATGATCCGTCTGAAGATTTCCCTGAATGCCTTGTCTATATGTATCCTGCCCTTTGACAAGGAGAGCTGTGTCCGAAGGAACACATCAAACTTCAGGCAGTTTACAAAACAGCTTTAGCTCTCATATCTTGGGTGCACAGGGCCTGAAAGTCCATCAGAGGTGAGTGACTGGGACCTTCTTCTTTCTGAGGTCTTTCCCAAGCATGCACTCTGTGCAGCCTTCTAGACCCCCAAGAACATGTTGGAGCTTTTCAAAGTTCTCAGTGGTTTTCTAGTTGTCCAGAACTTACTTTTAAACTGTTGTTGGTGTTGGCCAGACTCTTGATTCCTCTAACCAAAATCACAACCTTTGGCAGCTGTTGTATTGCCAGAAGATTGCTCTTGTTTTTGGTAGTGCCCTAGGGATAGTTTTTATTTCCCCCCTGAGCTGAGCTGGGGGTCAAATCAAAGAACCACAGCACCTTGGCAATGAAGGTTTCCCAGGTAGCTGCTAAAGTGGACTAAATGTTGACTGTGCTCTAGGGATAGGGCTTTTAACAGAACTCCAAAAGAGTCAGTCTTCTCCGTTAGCTTTGAGACTGTTGACTTTTCATGGCTACTGGGCCACCAAGCTGGGGAGGGAGAAAGGATAAGAATAACCCCAAGCTGAAGTGTGACAGGCACCACTGCCTTACCGAAGTTCAGTAATTTCTCTTGGATAGATGATTCCCAGTTCATTTGGTGGCTTTGGTACCTTTCCAGAATGCTGAGATGGTTGATTTTAGTTGTTTTGTTAGTATTTTTGTTGTTTTTATGGGAGAGTGGTTTGCCAAGGTCCTCACTTTACCATTCCAGAAGTCAATCTCCCTTGAAAGCATTTTCGTTTATTTATTTTTATTATCTTTATTTTTATTTTTTATTTTTAGAGAAAGAGTGTGAGCAGGGGAGAGGAACAGAGGGGAGGAGATAGAGATAGGGAGAGGGAGAGGGAGGGAGGAAGGGAGGGAGGGAGGGAGGGAGGGAGGGAGGGAGGGAGGGAGAGAGAGAATGAATCCCAAGTACGCTCCATGCTTGGCATGGAGCCTGATGCAAGGCTCAATCCTACAACCCTGGGACCATGACCTGAGCTGAAATCAAGAGTAGGATGCTCAATTGCCTGAGCCATCCAGGCACCCCTTGAAAGTATTTTTAAAAGAGAAGTATTTCTGCAAGATGAGGAATGAACGCAGGACAAAGCAATGAGGTATACAAAGTAAAGGAGGGAACATAACTTAGAAAAGTATAATGTTACTTAAATTGGCAATGTGTCCCTCCTGAAAAAAATGTGTATATTACAGACAACTTAGAAGTAATGCCCTAGATCAGAACCATGGCTGGGAAAAGGGATCTGGGATCTGGTGGGAGTTAGGAAAGACTGGAGGGTGATGGAACCTGTCCTGTTTAAGGAAACATCTAGAGCTCTCAAGGTTAAGAAACCGACAGGGGAAAGGATAAATATAAGTAAGGGTCAAGGGTTAACTAGAGGAAAAAATATATATAACATAGTATTTTCTACAGAATAATTTTATCTTGTCAATAGGAAACAAAAAAATCCAAACTTTCCAAACTTTCCTATTGAAGAAAGGAAATTTTGAACTATTGCGAAAATGAAAAGGAGTAGAAAGGAAGTACAATAAATAGAAAACACAAAGTGAGACAGCAGAAATATGCCCTAAAATAAAGTTAATAGATACAATTGAGGATGAGTCAAACTCACAGATCAGAACACAGAGAATTTCTGAGTAGATATAAGAACAAGATACAATAATATATTGTTAGCAAGGATCATGTAAACAAAACTGGAAAACCAAGGTTAAAAAATCCTGGCACATTAAGAAAAGAACTTAACTCCAACCAGGGTAGCAATTTTAACATCAGAAGGAAAAAAAGAATTTAGGGTGAAAATAAGGGACACATGGGGACTCCAGGGTGGCTCAGTTGGTTGAGTGTCTGCTTCGACTCAGGTCATGATCTCGCAGTTTGTGAGTTCGAGCCCTCACTGTGCGGAAGATATTGTCAGTATGGAGCCTGCTTTGGATACTATGTCCCCCTCCTCTCTCTGGCCCTCTCCCACTTGTGCTTTCTCTCTCTCTCTCGAAAATTAAAAAAAAAAAACATTTTAAAAAGAGGGGCACTGGGTGGCTCAGTTGGTTAACTATCCAACTTCAGGTCATGATCTCACAGTTCGTGACTTTGAGCCCTGCATTGGGCTCTGCGCTGACAGCTCAGAGCCTGGAGCCTGCTTCACATTCTGTGTCTCCCTCTCTCTCTGCCCCTCCCCTGAGTGCACTCTGTCTGTCTTTCAAAAATAAATATTTAAAAAATATTTTTAAAAAGAAGGGACAAATGGAGAGGTTATATACTAGTAAGGAATAATAAATCCAAATAAAATAACAAACAGAAGCATATATACCTCCATCAATGTAGCCTTAAAATATATAAAGCAATAAATAGCTAACATGGGGAAATGGATACATCAATAATTATATTTGGAGGTCTTAGCACACCTTTCAGAATATGATACAGCAAGCAGACCCAAAATAAGCATGATAGAACATTTGACAATTAATAATCTTGAGCTAAAACACACACACACACACACACACACACACACACACCCCTCTCTTTATACCTAACAAACAAAAAAAATCTGCATATATTACAAAGTATGACCTTGGTTTCATTTTTCAACCCTAACGGAATAAATTTACAATTTAGTAAAAATAGAACATTTACAAATCCCATATTCCTAGGAAAAAATGAAAACTGCCTTTAGGCTGAAGGGGAAATGACAAGGGAAATCGTGAAATACTTAGAACTAAATTACGATGTCAAAGTTTGTGCTGAGTTGCAATGTCAACATTTGTGCTAAAGCAATACCTAAGGGAAATTAAAATTTTTGACATTTATCGGAAAACAAGAAATACGGAGAACAAAAGAGGTGAGTGTGTAACTCAAGGCGGCAAAAGGCAGCAGAGCAAACCTACAGAGATAAGAAGAAAGGAAGCAACAAAGCTAATGGCAGTAATGAAAGGAGAGAACATAAACAATGGAGAAAATTAGCAAAACCTAAAGCAGGTCCTTTGAAAAGTCTAAACAAATTTCTGATAAGAGCAGCTAAGCAAAAAGCACTGTGCTCAGCTAAGTATGGCTTGTTCATGCTCGTCAACTTATGGTTGCCAGACAGTTGTTTCTACTCTAAGGAAAGAAGAGGAGGAGGTGGAGCCTACAGAAGAGGAGGAGCCTAAAGAGGAGGTGGAGCCCCTGGAGGAGGTGGAGCCTATAGGGAGTGGAGCCCCTGGAGGAGGTGGAGCCTATAGAGGGGTGGAGCCTATAGAGGGGGTGGAGCCTATTGAGGAAGTAGAACCTACAGAAGAGGAGGAGCCCCTAGAGGAGGTGGAGCCTATTGAGGAGGCGGAGCCTATTGAGGAGGTGGAGCCTACAGAGGAGGTGGATCCTATGCCCAGGAAAGCAAAGACTTGCCCAGACATCCCGTGCAGATTTCCACCTGCAAGGGAATCTGGGAAGGTAAGCGTTTCACTTGAACACAGCTGCTGCCAGGAACACGGTTTGGGTGGAGGAGAGAGAGGAATGGGCGGTGAGTAGGCAAACTGCAGTCACTTGAAAACTTTGGTAAAATGATACAGGAAAACATAAAACGGCATATGAGCTAATAGAGAACCGTATCAACGCTCGTTTATAGGAAAACTTGTTCTCCTGACTGCTGGCTACAGTTCTACCATTTGTTGCCCAGACAAGTCTTATCTTATACAAGTTGTTCCATAAAATGGAAAATATAAAAGGTGAGGCTGGGATGACCATAAGGACAAAACTGGCCAAGAAAAGTGAAAGAGAAGAAAAGCAAAGGGAACATTAATGCAAAAGTCTTAAAATATTGGTCAGCCAAATCCAAGACTGTATTTAAAAAAAAAAAAACATAATTTCTCAGGATCAAATAGGGCTCATCTAAGAGTTCATGGGTTAGTTAAGAGTGTCTGGCTCTTGGTTTGGGCTCAGGTCATGATCTCATGGTTTGTGAGTTCAAGCCCCGCATCGGGCCCTGTGCTGACAGCATGGAGTCTGTTTGGGATTCTCTCTCCCTTCCTCTCTCTGCACCTCCTTTGCTCACTCTCTCTGTCTCTCTCAAAATAAATAAATCAGCCAAAAAAAATAATTCATGGTTAGTTAAAAATCAAGAGTATTTTGATGTAAAATTCACCACACAAATGGACTAGAGATGAAAAAAATCACATGACCTTCTCAGGAGATGCAGGAAATTCTTGATAAAGTTTGTGATGAAAATGTTACAAACACCAGGAAGAAGAGGGAAGTTTTTTTTTTTTTTTAACTTAGTAAAACCTTCAGTAAATATCATACTTAAAACTTTAGACGCATTTTTTTTCAAGATGCAAACATGGTTCCTTTCCCATTACTGTCCAATATGGTATTAGAAGTCCTTGCTTCTAAGTCCACACACTTCCTGCCTAGACAGTTGCAATGGTCTGTCCAAAACAGACAGCCCAGACCCCAAAAGCTCCCCCAACTCAGACCCACTGTTCACAATGCAACTGACAAGAGAGGGTCAAAAACTTTCAGCGCACCCCCCGTGGCTGGTAAAACCTTCCTAGAAAGAGCATGATGTCCAGAGAAAGGACCATGGGATTTGCCGTGGTTGGATCCGCACTCACTCCATGCTTCACCATCTAATAGTCCTGACGCCAGGCAGCTAAATCAGCTAACCTCTCCCAGCCTCGGTTTCCCCTGCTGTGAAATGGGCATTAGTGTTGTGAGAATTACAAGCATTACCATGTGCAGAGAGAGCCCAGAGAGAGAAGGCACAGTTCCCTTAGGTAGGCATTCAGGGCATCCACAATCTGGATCCCACCCATATCTCCAACCTTATTTTCCATGACTCTTCATGCAAAATCCACCTGGATTCCCGTCGCGTCCCTGCCTCCGATCCATGCTCCCCGGCAGGGAATAAACTCTCCACTTCTCTGAGCCAGCATCGAGATTGAGAGGGCAGCTCAAACAGACCTAGCTTTGAACTCTCGCCTTTCGGAACCTTAGTTAACTTCACCTGTAAAATGAGTTAATGCTCTGACTCAACGGGAAAATCTCTGCTGAGCTCTTAGCACAGATTCTCAGGACACTTGCCAGTCTGGGGTTGGGAGCCCAGATTTGTCCCTGAGCACCCCCTCGGCTGCGTTGAAAAGGTCACACAGAAAACTACCAACGTTGGTATTTTCCAAGGCATCTTCCGGGAAATACTAGTTCTGTAAGATATTGATTGGCATTACCTGGAAGAAGGTTGCGATACCACGTGGGTAAGGGGAATTACAGGCCCGACAGAGCGAAACGAGTTTGTTGACTACAGGGCTCTACGGAGCCTTGATTGCTAATATGTATTGTGAGTTTCTAAAGGGTGATACTAATTTCCATCATTTTCCCAACTAGGTAGCTACAGAATGCTTTTGAATGCTCACCCGGGCCCCCCACACTAGGATTACGTGTTCTGCAAAACTTGCTTGGAACATAATGGTCGAAGTAAGCCTGAGCGTAAAGGTTAATGGCTCATTCAATATTTGCTTTCCTCTTTGATGGAAACAGGATACGTTAGAAGTCAGTGGCTGTGGTAGCCATAAGTCTGGGAGCTAAGAATTTCATTTTCTGTTGGCTTTAGGAAGCTTCACTGGCCTACTGGAGAGTTGGTCCTTCCTTTGGTGTGCCTCACGCCGTGAGGGTGTGGGTCACCTTCGGGGTGACTCATGCCTGCTTCATGGTCCCCACGAGGGTTCCTTCTGAGTGGCCCCAGCACTCAACTATCCCATCTGCCCCAGACTTCCGAAGTACCACTTGAACTTCTCACTTGGTATCCTATCCAACGTGTCCTACCTTGCTCTGCTCGTGCACGTGTGTTCTGTTAGACCTTCTGGCTGGCCTTGTCCCTGGTTCCTGGGAGGTAGACTTAAGTCCTTGGAATTTTCCTGGTTATAGTCGTGTCTGTTCCTCATGACGGGCTGCTCAGAAACCACCTGTGTTTATGCTAACGGGGTGCATCAGGATAGGGGCAGGCCATGCCAGAAAGACCAACCGCGTGGTTAGGAGTTTGGGGCTTTGGGCTATATGAAGTCAGCCTGACTTCTGGGGACGAGAGGAGAACTGAAGACCGAGATTCAAGGAATCATACCTCCGTAAAGAAGCCCCAGTAAAAACCATAGATGGGGCTCGGGGAAGGATGTGACCCTCCATGTTAGGAGCCTTCCAGAACTCACCCCATACATCTTCTCTTCTGGATGATTCTGAGTTGCGTTCTTTGGCTATAAGACTGTAATCATGAAGTATGGCACTTGGTCCTGAGTTCCAAGAATCGTTCTAGTGAAATATTGAACGTGGCGGGGGGGCGGTGGGAAGCCCCAAATTTGCAGCCAGTTGGTCGGAAGTGAGGGTGGCCTTGGGGGGGTCTGAAGTGAATTGGGGGCAGCGGTGTGCCCTTAACCGGTGAAATTTGGCCTAACTTGGGGGAAGCTGGTGTCAAAAGTCTCTGCAATGGTGCTGAGTGGAAGATGTTAGACGTAAAATAATGCATCCCATAGTCTTTAAAAATGCAAACCGGGGGCGCCTGGGTGGCTCAGTCAGTTGATCGAGTGTCCGACTTTGGCTCAAGCTATGATCTCGGGGCTCCTAGGTTCAAGCCCCGTGCCGGGCTCTGTGCTGGCAGCTCAGAGCCTGGAGCCTGTTGTGGATTCTGTGTCTCCTTCTCTCTCTGCCCCTCCCCTGCTCACTCTCTCAAAAATTAATAAACATTAAAAAAAATTAAAAGTGCCATTACCAGTTCATTGAAAAAAATCAAAAACACAAACCAATATAGAGTGATGGAAAACAGCTCAGTGGCTATTTAGGACCAGGATGGAGGAAATTTTGGTGGTGATGGATATGCTATCTTGAATGTGGTGATGGTTTCATAGGTGTATATATGCATATATATCAACATGTATCAAATTGCACCATTTAAATGTGTGCATTTAATTATATGTAAATAGTACTTTAATAAAGCTAGTTTAAAAAAAAAAAGCTCAGCATAGTCCTCACCTGTCATGACCCTCTCCAGAACCTTCCATGGTTTACCCAAGTGTACAGAATCCAGACCTTCTGTGACCCGGCCCTAAGATATCTTCCCAGCCTTGCCTGTCAGCACCGCACTACACAAACGATATTATTTCTTGCCATTCCCCCCAAGTAGACCCCATGCGTTTGCCACCTCGGTCACTTTGTCTGTTCCCTCTGCCTAGAATGCCCTTCCCTGAGTTACCACCCTCCCCGTGTAATCTTTTAGATCCTTAATAAACCATCACATCACTCAGCCTCCTCCTCTCCTCTTTTCTCCTCCTTCTTTCTTCAGGCTAAGCCACACTTAACTAACTTAACTCCTTTCTTAAGCCAGGTCCTGGTTCCTCACCTTTTGTTTACATTAGGGAGAATGTAAATACAAACCTGTGTTTGTATTTTGGTATTACTGTGTGTTCTGTCTACAGAGTAAGTTCCGTCTACTGCCCAGATTTCAAGTGATAGCTGCCTTCAATCTTCACATTGATTCCCTTCCCCCCCCTTTTTTTTAATTTTTAAAATGTTTTTATTTATTTTTGAGACAGAGACAGAGCATGAGCAGGGGAGGGGCAGAGAGAGAGAGAGGGAGACACAGAATCCGAAGAAGGCTCCAGGCTCTGAGCCATCAGCACAGGGACGGACGCGGGGCCCGAACTCACGGAGTGTGAGATCATGACCTGAGCTGAAGCCGGATGCCCAACCGACTGAGCCACCCAGGCGCCCCAGGCAGAGGTAACTTTTTGCTGGTTATTGATACCCTGAAGCTTTTTAGGGAAAATTTTAAGAGAATAAATTCCCTGGAACCATGTCTGACCCAGTGAACCTTCATGTGTTTCCCCCCTTCTCCAGCTATGAGACATTTTTTTTTTTTTTTGCATTTGTAAAATGAGACGCTTCTAAATCTGATATCCCGCACTTACCTGATTATATAAGGTGGAAGAATTGGTCTCTGGCGTCTGGCTTCTGGAATAAGGGGCCCTATCCTGGGGGGTTGGGAGGGTTTGAGAAGGTACCCCATCTAGTGGCCACCCACGGGCCCAGCGTGGACCACCCGTGGCACCCTCACCCTACGGGGCTGCCGCACCTGTTTCCACCTGCCCACAATCTCCGTGGACTCTCGCGAGGTGCGGCATGTAAGATAGGCGTCCCAAGACGTGACATTGCCCTTGCTCTGATGGAAGTCTGGAAGGCAATTCTAGGGATCCTACCCCTGGGGACACACACGTTTGAGAGTAAGGATGAAAACGGACTAACCTGCGTCCGCTCTCCCCCAGCACATGTTACGTTTCCCATCACCTCCCCTTATCGGAAAGCTAAGTGCCTGGCTTCGAGTGTGGGCGCCTGTGTCTGGATGCGGACTTCTGTTTTTTGTTCTCGTTCTTACCTGCTCTTACCGCCCTCCCCGAATAATCTTCTAGATCCTTAAACCATCACATCACTCAGCCTCTGTGTGGACGCAGGCTCGTGCTTTCCGGACCCACGGGAACACACGTGACTCACGAAAGCCAGCAGCCCCCCCTCCGCCAACTGAGCGGGTCCCCTTAGCTCTTCCTGGCACCTGCCAGTTTGAGCACGCCAGTGTGGCTGAAATCAATGGCACTGGGGTCAGTACCAGTAAAGCTCTTTGCTAACCTTACACACCAAAATACAAGAATAAGTGAACACTAAGGGCACATTTTTGTGAGTTTTTTTTTTTTTTTTTTTTCTTTTTAGCAAATGTATTCTTCCTCCATTATTTAAAAAAAGATTGAACGGCCAAAAGTCAAATCTCCCCTTACCACAAAAGTAAAGAGAATCATGCATCCAGGCGATCTGATGGGACTTCTGCACACACACTCGTTTTCTCTCTCCAGGCGCCCTGCAGCCCCAGGACCTTGTCCTCGGCAGGTGAGTTTTGTCCACCCCCCCCCCCGCCCCCCAGCCTTGGGCACCTTCCCCGATCAGGGCATCGTGACCTGCCTCTCAGTCCTCCTAGCCTGAATGCTCCTCCCTCATGGCCTTCACGAGCCAGTCCCGTTCCGTCCCCTGCTCAGAGTCGCTCGTGTCGCTGGCCTCCACGACCAGCAGTTTTGAGTAGTTGATTCTCTGCTCCTGGGGCAGTGTCCGCTGGACGGACAGGAACAGGGCCAGCCAGAGCAACAGGCCCACGCAGCAGGCCTGGTACAGAACGGCCAGGCTGAAGGACATCACCACGAAGCCCCCCGCAAAGCTGCCCAGGCTGGACCCGCCCCCGTAAAAGTGGCCTTGGAACATGGCACTCAGGGGCCTCTCCATTCCGGGAGAGGCCAGGTGCTCGACCGAGGCCTTCACCGCCCACCCCAGAGCCCCGCTGCTGATGGCGCTCAAGGTCTGAGCGGGGAGGAGGGACCACCAGTTCCAGAGGAAGGCGTAGTAGAGTAGCTGCCCCGCCAGACAGCCCAGCCCCAGCCCCACGGTGCCCACCCTGGTCAGTTTCCTAAGCAACGTCGCTCTGAACGGATGGACCACAATCTCCCCCAGCCAGCCCAGCGCCACCGAGAAACCCATGACCAGCTCGCTGCTCCCGAGGTCCTTCATGTGCCAGAACAGAAAGTTCTGTACCGTGCTGGTGGCGGCTCCTATCAGGAAGACAGTGAGGGCCAGGAGGGTGAGGCGGGGGTCGCCGGCCACCAGAGACAGCGCCTTGACGGTTTTGTAGCTGGGCTCCCGCCGCCTGCACGTGGGGACGGGAAAGGCGATGCTCACCAGTAAAGCCAGCGTGCTGACCAGTGAGTAGCCGTAGAAGTGCAACACACCCCGGGGGCCATTTGTCACCAGGGAGCATTCCAGCCGTCCCGCCAAGGCTGCGATGCCACAGGCCCCCGTGGACATGCCCAGCAGCCTCCAGATCCACAGGCTTCTGTAGCGGTCCGCGGCGTCCACACAGTCTAGGTACTCATAAAGGCTGTCGTCTGCCACCTGCTCCAGAGGGGCCGTCAGCAGCTCCCAGAACACCATGGACCCCAGGGAGAGGAAGAAGGTCCACCGCAGCCCTTCCGAGGACAGGCCAAGGGCCCGGGCGTGGCCCTCGGCTGCCGACCAGTTGGCTGGGCTTCCCAGCGCTGTACCTCCAGCAAGCAAAGGGAGGGTGGTCCCGCCCACCTTAAAAGCCCCTTCCCGAGAGGGAGCTTTCACCCCCGAAGTGACAGGATGGACAGCTAGGGACGTGGTCCCGGCTCCCTCCACGGAGCCCACGGCGTGGCCAGGAGGATGACCGGACGGCTCGTGGACACTTCCCGCGGGTCCTTTCCCCACGCCAGAGGCCTCCACGGTCCGAGGACTGCTCTTGGATGCGGGGCTGGGCGCCCCCGGCGGCTGGTTCGAGGCGAAGGTCCCGGTCAGCGCGGCCCCCGGTGGCGGCGCGGTGGGGGTGGCGCCGTCGCTGGCGTTACAGGAACCCGACCGCAGATCTTTGTCCAGCGGCGGCACGAGGACCAGCAGCAGGCTGGCCCCCGCCGAGCCGAGCAGCGAGCCCATCAGAAGCACCCTCCTCTTCTGGTAGCTTTTGGCCAGGAAGGCACAGAAGGGACCCCAGAAGGCTGCGATCAGGTGCTTGGTCCCCATCAGGATGCCCACCCAGGGCGCGGCCAGGCCCAGCTGCCTCAGGTAGAGGGTCAGGAACGGAGTCACGCAGGCGTCCCGGACCCCGCACACCAGGTGGAAGAGCCTGGCCACCCCCAGAGCCCGGCTGACGTCCCACTGGGGGTTGGCGCTCATGGCTGCCCGGCTCCGTCAGTCCCGGGCGGGCGGGGGGCGGAGCTGGGCGCGGGGCGGGCGCTGGGTCACGGCCATGGGCCGGGAGGGGGGCGCGGGGCGCGGGGCGCGGGGCGAGCGGGGAGCCCCCTCCGGCCTCGGGCGGCGCCGCGGTCACCGGGTCAACGGCCGCCACGCCCACCCACCCCCTCCACGTCCGGCCGCCGCCCCGGAAGTAGCCCCGCCCCCTGACGCCGCACCTGGGGGGCGGGGCCGGCGCACCTGCGCGCCGCACCTGCCGGGCCCGCAGCTCCGCCCCCCCCCCCCCCCCCCCGGCCGTGCGCGCGCGAGCGAGGGTGGCGGCCGGTGGCCGGCCCCGGGTCCCCCGAGAACCTGAGTCAGTTCTCTGAGTCGCTTCAGGCGAGGAAAACTGGGGGCCGGTGGGGGGGGGCGGGGAGCGGGGATGCGACCTACCTGTTACCCTCAGGGACCGTCCCTGTCCACCCTCACTGACAAATCCCACCCGCTCCGCAGACTCGCGCTCCCCTCCCCTGCTTTATTTTTCTCCGCAGCACGCATCACCACCCAGCGCACTACCGGTTTCTATTTCGCGTGTTTCTCTCGTTTCTTGTCTGGGTCCATCAGAGGCAGAACTCCAGGAAGGCAGCTATTTTCGTCCCCAGGGCATAGAGCTGTTTCCTTGGATGCCAGCTGCCCCCGGGGGACAGACACTATTGGTGACACGGGTCTCTTCAGTGGGGACAACCCCCAGAGAGCAGGGCTGGGTCTTGGGGTAGCCCCCTGCCCCCCCACCCAGGCAGCCGTCCCGGCCCCTGGAACAGTATGTACTTAGTGGTTAGTTTCAATCCACATCTCAGGGAGCTCAGTTGTCCAATTTGAGGGCACACCTCCCAGAGGCGGTGAGCTAACATTTGGGGCAGCAAATACAAACAGGTCAACAATCTTAGATCAACAGAAGTGTTTTCATTAATTGGCCTGATAGATACTGGCAGCATTTCACTGATGACATTGGTGATGTCTGAGACCCATGGACTGGTTACCATTTTGCTGGAGGCCTTTCGTCTCTGGACAAGCATTTATAAGAATCTAGAGAGTCAGGTTGTCCGGCCCTTTGAAATGGTGTTGTGGGCTTTACTCCCAAGTGGTCCGATGTCCACCTACTGATTCGGTGACCCTTTCATGCAAGGTTTGCTCAGAGCACCTAATTTGGCTGGGGTGGGGTTGAGGGGGGTGGCGATTTGCCCACACAGGTCAGAATGTGTAGGGGACTTTGGTCTATGACTTGCTTTCATTGTGAGCTGGTAGATTCTTGCAGGAGGGGCCCAGAGACCTCACCCAATTCGAACAGCTGGTAAACTCGCAAATGTTTACTTAAAGATCCTAGTAATTGCGAATGCCAGAACTGATACAAATCAGCTGATACAAGCCAGCATCCGTCAGGCCAACAGCAGGACAATAAATGTAGCCACCTCCAGGTAAACCCACTCAAATCCAGTGATATCGGTCATTTCTGGTTTGAAACCCCCTCGGTCTCAGGCTTGCCCCTAATCACTCTCTCCCCGGGTTCTGCAGGGGGGCAACTACAGTGGAAGATCTCACATCCATCCACTCCTTGGTCTTCATCGATCCAGAGCTGGAAGGCACTCTGACAAGCTGGTGTCCCTTGGTCCCACCTGCCTAGACCCCCAGGCAGCCCCTCTTGCAAGGGGTCTCGCAGACTTGCCCCCCACTGCTGGGGCGATGAGGCCAAAAGGAAAGTGCCTCCCTCTCTACTCTTGGATCCCCTCCTCCCACCATCCCCTGGGGCCCTGCCCAGGCAAGAGAGATGACCTCAAGTCCATGCTTTTATGTTTTCTCTGTTACTTTTCTTCCCACCCTACACCTAGTCCCGAGGGTGAAGAAACTGGTCTGTGTCACCGAACTTCCCTATTTTACATCTGGATACACGTTTTAGAACTCAGGGCGCCTGGGTGGCTCAGTCGGTTAAGCGTCCGACTTCTGCTCAGGTCATGATCTTGTGGTTTGTCAGTTCGAGCCCCACGTGGGGCTCTGTGCTGAGCTCAGAGACCGGAGCCTGCTTGGGATTGTGTGTCTCTCTCTCTCTGCTCCTCCCCCGCTCATGCTCCCTCTCTCTAAAATATAAACATTGAAAAGATTTTTTTTTTTGAATCCAGATGTCGCTAGGTATTAGATAAAAGCAAACGTACTTTAGTGTGTTTATTGGAACTGACGATTTCCTCTCACTCGGGAGAGACACCTGCCTGGGAATGCAGGACGAGGAGGTGGCTGGAAGGAAGAAAAGGAACAGACTCTCGGAAGGGAGAGGCTGCAATTATCTTTGCCTGCTTCCCATCCCCCACTCTCCCCCCCCCCCCCCAGGCCACAGGGCCCTGGCCGACGTAGCATCTCTCACTGGGGGCGGTTTAAGGGCCGAGGGGGGATCTTGAGCCGCACAAGTGGGAATTGAAGATCAGTGGAGGCGTGGACATTTGTGCACGGAGCCGGGTCTTGCTTGCGTGTGTGCAGCTTTGCTGGGACCTTCCTGGGGCCTGTGTGTGGGCCCTGCTCCATCACCTGCCTCGGCCCAGTAAGCACCTTATGCACCCGTCACTCGCTGGCTCCTACTCACAGCCAGAAGCCACCCAGGGCAGCCAGGCCTCGTTCCGGCGGCCGGTGTGAGTGTTTGGAGGCTGGTGGGGTAGTGTATCCGTACTCTTGGGCCTGGGCTCTCAGACTCGGCGCTTCTGCTGCCCCTGCGGGCTCACTGGACGATGCCGGAGAACGTGTTGATGGGCATTAGAAGGGGCTTGGGCTTGGCTTTGGTCCCTTCCACCTCCTGCCCGTGTGAACCGAGCTGTGACGCCTCGGACTTGTGGGCCCCGGAACATGGCTCTGGGCAGGGAGAGACCTCGAATCTGTGGGCGGAGAGAGGCCAGCTCAGGAGACCCATCTCTGGGGTCAAATCTTCCCCGGGGGGGTTTTGAAGGTAGTCCCTCTATTATAGATTATACAGAGGAGGCCTCATGGAGAGAGGAGGGAGTCAGGACAAGGAAAGAGCATCCTGGGCGGGGTGGGGGTGGGGTGGACACCGAGAGAGGAGGCGTGCCTGCGCAGTCACTCGGTGTATGCCTTCCTTACCCAAATACACCGCCCCAGGGGAAACCTCTAAGCAGCCCCAGGTTAACCTTTATGGGAGGGACTGTGCCAACACAGGGGGTCAGATCTGTGGCCGTGGGGCCAAGTGTATGTAGAGGAATCTCCGGAAACTTAAATAGCAGGGGCTGGCCAGAGTCAGCCATTCATTAGTTCTTCTCCCTGGATTCATAGGAAGTCACAGGGCAGTGGCCTAAGTCCATCCCACCAGGGACACCTGCCCGGCCACATGGTCTGCCTGCGACAGGTGTCCCGGGCTAGAGGCAGAAGATAGGAGGGGCCGGCTGCCGCTCACGTGTGCCCCGTGGGGCATGCAGGGGTGGTGAGGCCCGGCCTCACCTGACCACGTCCTTGAACGTTCGCCGACTGTCCTTGTCCAGGAGCAGCGTCAGGAGCCTCTGGTCCTGGCTCTGGATCTGGATGTTGGCCGTCCGGAAGGTGTTTGTCACCATCTGCAAACAAAGAGAGCTTGTGTGAGTGTCACCTTCGTGACAGATGGCCTTGCCAACACCTCCTACCCTCTCCGGTGTCTTTGTTCGGTGCACGGGGTCCCCAACTCTCTTCCTGCAAGTGACTTGGAGCAGTGACAGTATTCTGCAGAAACTGTGTCTGGGCTGCCCCGGCCCCCCGGTGTCACGTCATTTCTGCAGTTGTCCTAAATTTCGACAACCTAGATCTTGCCAAGTTATCAAGGTACCTGAGACCTCCATAGAACGGGCGTGTATATTACATGTGCAATTTTGGCAGGTGGGGGTGGGGTGGGGAATATTTCAGGGATTTTAGGAGTCCTGACCGCTGTCCTCAGAGTTGGATTACATACGAAATGATTTCCCTGGGGCAGAGATAGAGGGTCTAGGAAGCGGCCACCTACCCTCATGACGCAGACCAGCCCTGTATCTGTTTGCACCATGGAACTATCTAGGGACCAGGCACAGGTGGGAAGGCATCTATTGCCTGCCAGGAAACCTGGGGCAAAGGGCTTCCTGCCTTCTATGCTCCAAAGCCCTGCGTGGCTTCTCTAGAAAGTACCCAGGACCAAAGGAAAGCAGCCAGCAGGCTCTAATCCCCTGACCCGAGGGGCTGCCCAGAGGGAGGGGACCTCTTGGGAGAGGATTGGGAGCACCTTGTGTTCCAGGTGGGGCCTTCAGAGGGACTTTCCGGGTGGCTGGCCCACTCTACATGCAGACAGCAGCTTTGGGGGGCTTGTCCCCCCCTCCAACATTCTGGACCTCTAGAGTTCATCTTGCTCAAGAACTCTCAACCCTGGAAATCACCTTTCCAAAACAAAATTAGAGATTCCTACTGACGTGGTCTGGACTTGAGCCCAGGCACAGGCATCTTTAATAAACTCCCTTTTGCAGGCAGGATAGGGACCACGGAGCTAATCCAGCTTTTCCCTGTGTTAGAGCAGAGGTACATGCAGCAGCCGAAACTGGGTGGGGGTGGGGGTGGGGGTGGGGAGTCAGGCACGTCTGGGTATTTCGGCCAAACATTCATCGGAGTGGGGATAGGACACTGACCAGGATGCTAGTTGGATAACCATGAGCATTGGGATGTCATCCGTGGCCTTCCAGAAGTATCTGGAGAGACTGCAGGGAGGCTAAATTCCTGCGTGGGCTGGGGGGTGGGGAAAGCCAGCTGCATTACGATGGCTTAGGGGACCCCGCTTGAACTGACCCCAGCTGGTGAGGGAGAAGACTGAGGTCTGGAGGGATTGACCGTGACCTTCTGAAGCTTTCACAGTAGTAGGCGTGGGAACCAGCTCCCTGACTCCCGACTCAGTGCTCTTTCTCTGCGTCAGGCTGTTCTAGGTATCTCCCAGCAGGATCTGGGCCTGTCTGACCTTGCCCCCCAGATAGCCAGCGGCGGTCTCCGGGCTTCCTTCCATCTGCCTGCCGTGCACACAGAGGCCTTCATTTCCCCCTTGTGGTCTGCGTGCCTCCCCACACCCGACCCTGCCTGGCTTTGGCCCTGTGACGACAGCGGGGCTTTTGGATTTCATTCTATGGATGCGGCCCTGGAGGTCAGTTGAAAGGGCGAGACTCCTATTGCAAAAGGTCTCAGCCTCAGCTCGTTAGGGGCTGAGCAAAACGCTGCTATTCACGGTTCACTGTCATGGGCTTCCTGCCTCCCATGCCCCCAAAGCCCCAATTCTACCATTCCTGCCTTATTTCCCACCGCCTTCCTCTATCAAACTTCCCAGCCAGCCCAATGAGTCTCATTGCTGCCCCTTAAACTCACCAATCCAGCCACAGTGCCCTTGCCCTGCTGTTCTCCAAGCGGAGAACACCCTCACTCCAGCTCACTGCGAAGCTCCCCTACCACGCGGTGTTCGTCTAGCCGTTCGTGCAGAACACCTAACTGACCGGCCTGGGTTCCAAGAGCAAAGCAAAGCACCTGGCGCTTCCTCCAGAAAGTCAGTGCGGGGATAAAAGGAAACACGAAGGGGTGGTAAGTTTAGAGTCTCAAAAAGCCTACAGGCAGGTTGTTTCAAGAGGTCATGAGACATAGGAACTGTTAGGGGTGGCTGGGTGGCTCAGTCGGTTAAGTGTGGGACTTCCGATTTCAGCTCAGGTCAAGATGTCACTGTTTGTGAATCCAAACCCCGAGTGGGGCGCTGCACTGACTGCTCAGAGCCTGCTTGGGATTCTCTCTCTCTGTTCCTCCCTCGCCTGCTCTCTCTTAAAAAAACAAAACAAACAAACAAAAAAAAAACTTAGGGAACAGACGTGGGAAGAGGAAATACAGGAGGGTAAACAGGGACACCTTGCAGCCTACTTGAGGCTTAGGTACAGAGCTGTCCAATAGGAAGGAGGTGTCCCCTCAGCACACGTGACCTCTCAGCCAATCAGAGCTCTCCTACGGTAGACCTGTTGTTGCAGAGAAAATGCGCGCATGCAACATGAGGTCCTGGAGAGGCGGGGACAGACTAGCGGGCTCCGCAGAGAGCACCTACGGGGGCGGGGGGGGGGCAGACAGCTCGCACTGAGTGCTGGGGAGGATGGGGAGGACCGGGACCAGGGCACTCACAGTCCATCGCTGTACAGCGATCATGCCCCTTACAGTGTTGCCCATGCCCCCATGGCTGTGACCCCAGGGCCGTGTGGGCGCACAGAGAGGGGCACCTAGCTTACCCAGGAGTGGGGGCGGGGAGGGGTGAGCGTCAGGGAGGGCCTCCTGGGGGAGAGGACCCCTGAGTTTCCTTTTGAAGGAGAAATACGAGCTATGGAAAGAGGACGGGGAAGAGAAAGGTAGGAACAGGTGTCGGACCAGGCACGGCGCACGAGCAGGACACAGAGGCGTGTCTGCAGGGACACTTTCGCACGTGCTGTGCGGCAGAGGGTCCGCAGACACAGGCCGGAGTTGCTTATGGAGCTAAAGGGAGCCATGCTATGCAACACTGAAGAACTTTCCTGCCCTTCAGTCATACAGCCTGGGAAATGACAGAGGGGTTTTAAGCATAGGCAGGTCCGAGTTTTATTTTATTGATTTATTTTAAGTTTATTTCTTTATCTTGAGAGAGAGAGAGAGCGAGCATGAGCAGGGGAGGGGCAGAGAGAGAGGGAGAGAGAGCATCCCCAAGCAGGCTCCGTGCTGTCAGCTCAGAGCCCCACTTGGGGCTTGAACTCACAACGGTGAGGCGATGATCAGAGCTAAAATCAAAGAGTTGGTGGCTTAACCAACTGAGCCACCCAGGTGCCCCTCGTTTAGAAATAACGCTCAGGCGGAGATGTGGAGGTGGACTTAAGGAGCATTGCGGTGGCATCAGCTAGGAGGCTACTGTGTTTGTCCTGCAAAAGGGGATGGTGGAGGTCTGGACCGAGGGTGACCAAACCCATCCTGGTGTGCCAGGGCTCTCCGGGAGTTAGCACAGAAGGCCGTGCACCCCGGGAAGCAGTCCTGAGTCCCGGGCAAATTCGCGTGGTTTGTCCACCTAAGTGGCTCCAAAGGAGGGAGATGAGGAGAAGGAGAAAGTTCGAGAAGTGTTAAGAGAGAAAACCAGCAGGACACGGGAAAGCGAGGGAGACGAGGCATCTGAGGGGACGTCCAGAATCCTGGCAGAGGTGATGGGTTAATGACGGTACCATTAAATGAGAGGCTGGCCATAGCGGGGAGAAATAACATGAAAATCATTCTTAGCACATATACAGCTCTTTCTTGGTCCCACACTCTTCTGAGAGCTTTACATGTGACCATCATTCCTTCCCCACAACAACTGGGTAAGGTCTATTTTATGTTATTATTATATTATCTACTCTTATTATTACCTATCTATTATAGTATCTATAATCTATTATCAATACTATTATTATCGTCCCCATTTACAGATGATGAGATTGAGACATAGGCAGCCTGATTAACTTGCCTGAAGTCACATAGCTGGTAAATGGCAGAACCGAGTTCTGCACCCAAGCAGCCTTGGTCCGACTCTGGAGAGCTCTTAGCCAAAGTCCTGACTTTGTTTTTGTTTTTGTTTTATTTTTTTTAATGTTTATTTATTTTTGACAGAGAGAGAGAGACAGAGCATGACCGGGGGAGGTCAGAGAGAGAGGGAGACACAGAATCCGAAGCAGGTTCCAGGCTCTGAGCTGTCAGCACAGAGCCCGACGTGAGCCAAAGTTGGATGCTCAACCAACTGAGCCACCCAGGCGCCCCCTGGCTTTGGTTTTGAATATCTTGTGTTTGGGGAGTTGTGGGACATCCAGTTCATGCTGAGTTGAGTGTAGGGTTGGACACTCAGGGCGTGACTATCAGAACAGGAGATACAGATTTGGGAGTCCTTAACACATCGGACTCAGACCACACATGTGGGTTAGCTAGTCCAGGGAATGAGAAAAGAAGTGGGCCATGGATGGAAGTTGAGAACAGTAGCTATTTAAGAAACTGGTTTAGGAAAAAGAGCCCAGGGAAAGAGGCCAAAAAGTCACGGTCAGATATGTAGAACTTTGAGAAAGTGGTGTCTCCAAATTCACAGATTTAGGGAATTTAAAGACTCGGAGAACAGGGCATCAGTTCTGGTGGTGGAACTCGTTAAAAATTGATCAAAGTGGGGGGCAACTGGGTGGCTCAGTTGGTTGAGCGCCCGACTCGTGGTTTCGGCTCAGGTCGTGATCGCAATGGTTCATGGGTTCCAGCCCCACGTTGAGCTCTGCGCTGATATGTGGAGTCTGCTCAGGATTCTCTCTCTTTCTGCCTCTCCCCTGCTCATGCTCTCTCTTTCTCTTTCTCTCCTCTCCAATAAATAAATTAAGTAATTAATTTAAATAATTGATCAAAGGAATAAAAACCTAGAAAAATTGCCTATGACAGTGTTGGAAGCCAGCTTTATTGGCATATCAACATATAAGTGGGACTTTAAATATATATTTTTTCAATTTAAAGGTAATCATGACAGAAAAAATAGCATATATAGCTTGCAAATTGTCAGAGGGGGAATATAAGCTAACAGAGCTTAAGTCCCTCCCTCCCCCCAAACAGCAAAAGCATTACAAAAATCAGAAAGCACAACATAAGACAGCAGAAAAAGATCAAATAGTGCGTAAAATTAGTGTTGATGGATTAAACTATAAATTGGTAAAAAGCACAGACTTTCAGACTGAGTCAGAACAAAATCCAACTGTATGCTATTTACAAGAGGCATATCTAAAATAAAATAAAAATGTTTTAAAAGTGAAGGATGGGGCGCCTGGATGGCTCAGTCTGTTAAGCATCCAGCTCTAGATTTTAGCTCAGGTCAAGATCTCACGCATGGGTTCGAACCCCACATCAGGCTCTGTGCTGACAGTGTGGAGGTTGCTTGGGATCCTCTCTCTCCTTCTCTCTCTACCCCTCCTCTGCTCACTCTCTTGTGCTCTCAAAGTAAACAAGTAAACTTTAAAAATTTTTTTTAAATAAAGGGATGAGGATTTCTGATTTCAAAATGGCAGAGTGTATATTTTCTTGTTCCTTTCCTCTTATAATTTGCCTCAAAACAAGGAGCTGCAGAATGTCCATCGATGGATGAATGGATAAAGAAGATGTGGTATATACATACAATGGAATATTACTTGGTGATCAAAAAGAATGAAATCTTGTCATTTGCAACTACATGGGTGTAACTAGAGGGTATTATGCTAAGTGAAATCAGTCAGTCAGAGAAAGACAAATATCATAGGACTTCACTCCTATTTTGTGATAAGACACAAAACAGATGAACATAAGGGAAGGGAAGCAAAAATAATATAAAAACAAGGAGGGGGACAAAACATAAGAGACTCTTACATACAGAGAACAAACTGAGGGTTGCTGGCGGAGTTGTGGGTGGGGGGATGGGCTAAATGGGGGAGGAGCATTAGGGAAGACACTTGTTGGGATGAGCACTGAATGTTATACATAGAGGGTAAATCACTGGATTCTACTTCTGAAATCATTATAGCACTACATGCTAACTTGGATGTCAATTAACAAACAAACAAACAAACAGGTGTGTTTTTCATGAAACTAGAAGACACCCAAAGCCCTAAAGCATGACATTTGAGGACAGAGGGAGGAAGGTCCAACACAAGGATCAAAACTCTGGAAAGCTTCTGAACAGGAGGCCGCATATCCCTCAGATAGTGGTGATGAGATAGAGCCTGAATAAAGGGAACGCACTGGAAGTTCTACAAGGAAGGATGCTTAACCGACTGAGCCACCCAGGTGCCCCTAGATGATGTCTTTTAAAGATCCACAATAACGGGGCGCCTGGATGGCTCAGTCGGTTGAGCGTCCGGCTTCAGCTCAGGTTATGATCTCACAGTTTGTGAGTTCGAGCCCCGCATCGGGCTCTGTGCTGACAGCTCAGAGCCTGGAACCTGCTTCTGGTTCTGTGTCTCCCTCTCTCTCTGCTCTTCCCCCACTCATGCTCTCTTTCAAAAATAAATAAAAACATTAAAAAAAATTTAAAGATCCACAATAATGAATGAAAACGATTCCACCAAGGCATATGCTTGTGATATTCCAGAACCTTTGATGAAATGAAGCCTCAGAAGCTTCTAGAAAGGGAGAGAAAGGAACAGCACAAGAAGTTATCATATTTTTCAGCAGCAGTGCCGGAAACTAGAACATTCAGGTTTGAACAAACTGAGATCCCATTGACAAAATCAAAGCCATACTGGGAATGTGGACCAACCTTCCCTATTTTGGATAGATGAGGTAGACAAAAAAAATGTTTAATTGCAGATTAGAGTAATATGGTGTGTCTGACCTAATAATTCTATGCCATATTTTGCATTCTGTAGACAAAAAAACACACGTGTCTCTCTTCAGTTATCACAGGATATTTAAAAATTGATCATGGACCGGGCAGTGAGGCTAATGCCATAAATTCTAAAGTTGAAGTTGTGTGGGTCAGGTGCTTTGGTTGTCTCGGGGGAATTTAGTAATCTCAGGAATCAAGGGGCTTGGGTGTCAATAGCCATGGGCGTGGGGGACAACCATGGGCTCATATGAGGCAGGGATTGGGAACTAAGATCCGCCCCCCCCCCCCCCCCCCCCCAAGGGCCCTTTAAAACTATGCTCTCAGCAAAACACTCTATTAGAAAAAAAAAAAAATTTGCAGCCTGTGCTATGAATGAGGAGGACAAATATTCCCTGGGAATTCTTAGCTACAAGTCTGTCCTTAGGTGGATCTGGGGTCTGGGAATTTCTGAGCCAAGAAATTAACTCAAAATATGGGCTTGGGCTGATAATATCCCGGGGGCCCGTGGCTAAGGCAAATACAGAATTTCTCTAGAAGGTCGCATTTTCCACCCAGATTTCCCACAGACAAAGCCCCAACAGGTAGGAAACACACCTGGAAAACATACCTCCAGTTGAGGAAACATACAAAGAATTAAGATGCCACGGGGTTCAGTGGACCCAGTAAACGCAGGGATTAAACTCCCGATAAGTACAGATAAGGTAATTATATACATCAGACTATAAAGTGAAAATCTTTAAAATGAGCAAAGAAAAAAATAAAATGAGCAAAGAAACATAAGAAGGAAAAAAACTGTATTATTAAAGGAATAAGCGTGTCATTTTGATTCTTATTTTTTTAATGTTTATTTATTTATTTTGAAAAAGAGGGTGGGAAAGGGTAAGGGCAGAGAGAGAGAGAGGGAGAGAGAGAGGATCTGTGCTAACAGCAGAGAGCCTGATGTGGGGCTTGACCCCACGAACTGTAAGATCATGACCTGAGCTGAAGTCAGACACTTAACTGACGGAGCCACCCAGACGCCCCTCATTTTCATTGATTCTCTCCCCACCCGCATGTTTTAACATCTCTGAAATTAGGAACTATTTTGCAACCCAGGTGATAAGAAAGCATTGCTTGTACTTCAGGAAGCATTGTCTCCTTCTGAGTGGTGTGTACAATTATGGTCTCTCTTTAACTTGATGAAACATAATGTTTGAAAAAGAATCAGGTGCCTTTAATGTGTGATCATAGCAGGGGCAGAAATCATCAAAGGAAAGTAACTGGTAGCTTTTACTTCATCAAAATATAAATCTATTTTAGGTAAAAAACAAAGAAACAAACCCATAACACCAAAAGACAAACTTGAGAAAAAAATATTTCTTAAAACATGTGACAAGGGCGTTTGGTGGCTCGGTCAGTTAAGCACCCGACTCCTGTCCGCTCAGGTCATGACCTCATGGTTTGTGAGATCGACCCCTGCATCAGGCTCCGCACTGTCAGCTTGGGATTCTCTCTCTCCTTCTCTCTGCCCCTCCCTTGCTCTCTCTCTCTCTCTCTCAAAATAAATAAACATTTACAAAAATATGACATAAGGGGTTAATATTCTCATATCATAAAATAGAGACCACAATAGTAACATCACATGAGAACATAAACAGAAAATACACAAATGAAGAAATAGAAATTATCACTGTGTAGAAGAAACTCTTCAACTTAATTGGTAAAGACACACAAATGGAAATAATGAAAATCCTGACAAATTTACGAGGAAAAAATTAGTCCACGTGTTAATTGTGCAACAAAATTGACCCTCTCAAACATCATGGAGGGCAATACATCAAAATATATCAAAAGTCCTAACATATGGATGCCATTTGACTGAGTGAGCTCACTTTTAGACATTTTTTAAAAAGGTTTAACTGTGATTTTTAGTACCTATTTATCCCTATGCATGTTCCTTGTGGTATTGCTTACAATTATTATAATTATATAATAACTAATAATTATTGTTTATAATACGGAAACATGAGAACTCACCTAAATGTATTATAAGCAATCAGTTAAATAACCACACGGACCTATATAGCCATCATAGGAGAAATATCGACCGTAACATATTTAGTGACATGAACAAGATCTGGCCCAGGCAGACTCACAAAGCCTTAGTATATTTTGGAATAGAAACGTCAAGTTTTTACTCCGTACTTTGATAGTATGTAGCGATCAATTAACTTAAAGACATACAGAAAACCGGCTGGGTGCTTGCACCTCGAAATAGTAACACCCATTCCTTTCTAGAAAATGGGACTAGAAGTAGATTTGCTTCTTTGTGGGGTGTTTTGTTTTTTGTTTGCTTGTTTGTTTTTTGCATTTCCCCCAAATCACTGAACTTTTCTTTACAGGTTAAAACATTACTTTCTTTTTTTTTTAAGTTTATTGATTTATTTTGAGAGAGAGAGAGAGAGAGAGAGAGAGCAAGCAGGGGAGAGGGTAGAGAGAGGGAGACAGAGAATCCCAAGCAGGCTCCCCACTGTCAGCACAGAGCCCGACGCGGGATCTCAAACCCTGAGATCAGGACCTGAGCCGAAGTCTGACGCTTCACGGACTGAGCCCCTCAGGCGCCCCTAAAACGTTATGTTTAAAGGGGAAGATAAACATTGAGGGCCAGAAAGACAGCTTTGGTCTCAGTGACCACGGAGGCGACTTTGCCACAGTGGGGAGGGTGTTACCCAGATGATAGCGGGGGGAGAGTTTTTGGCGGGAGACTGAAAACTAGGATGGAAAAGACCAGAGCACGTCTCCAGGCCACGAGGGAGGAGCGGTAGAGAAGGTCCACGCTGGAGAAAAGGAACTAGCATAGATGAATAGCGAATAAAAGCCCAGAAGACAGGCAAGAGAAGGGCGTTGGGCTACGAGGGCAGGGGTCTGCTCCCACGGACGCAGGATTTATTCCAGAAGCACTCAGCCACTGAGCATACGGACTGAGTAGCGACTTGATGCCTGGGAGCGGAGCAGGGCTGAGAACAGGGTTCAGGTGCAATCCTGGGATCCACAGCCCAGCTGAGTGGGGAAGTGAAGTCCAGAGAGGCCACGGGACGGGGGAGAGTGGGTGGGTGCTGGGTCTCTATCAATAAGGGAGTCCAAATCAATAAGTATCAATCAGGGCAAAGGGCAGCGGTCGGGGCGATGAGGTTAAGGAGCCGGCTCGATGAGGTTCAAGGTTGGGCTGTTGCCGCTTAGGAGTCTGGCTGCTGGGGAGCGCTCGGGAGGCCAGACCTGGGCCCGTCCTCCGTCCTTCAAGGGCCAGCGGAGGGGGGGCCTTGACTCTCCCCGGGCCTCAGTTACACCAGCCGGTGCTCCCCGGTACTCCACACACCAGGGGAGAGCAAATTCTCTCCAAGGGGAAGACCCAGTCCGACAGCAAAGGTTCAGAAGCCATCTCCCCTTCTCCGAACACCCCGGCCCAGGCCACCTACCTCATTCGAGTATCCCGTGCTGCCCAGTACTTACAGAGAAGGACCTTCCCGCCAAGTTGGAGGACTTGATGACCTCCGTCACGCTGACATTCAGGCACATGTGGTCTGTCACGGGAACAGCAGGTGGTGGGGCGGGGGCGGGCCCAGAAACTGGGGGGAACAAGATGGGAAGCAGGTGGCTGTAACGGGCCCCCCAACTTCCTGACTATGCCTTGGTCTCAACCGCATTTCAGTTCCTTCCTGAACATCCACTGCCTTTCCCTGGGGGACCCACAGGGTATCCTCTGTCACGGCAGCCACCTCCCCATGCCTTTCTGCACCCCTTCCCGCACCCCTTTTCTGTGGAAGAAGGTGCGGTGGACCCTTCTTGAAGCCCCCCGGCACGCGATCAATGGGAGGAGCGCAAGTTAGCGTGGGGGTGGGCGGGTGGGGGGATGCTGGTGAAGGAAATGAGGGAAATACAACTTAACAATTAGAGCGAACACGATAGTTTTCTAGACGCACATGAATGAGGACTTCATCTTCACTTGAGAAATGAAAGAACCGGTAGAGAGGTCACGAGGAACTCGCCCAAGGTCACACAGATGGTAAGTGGCAAAGCCAGACCTTGAGGCCAGCCCCCATCCCGACCCAGAATCTGTGCTCTTGACCCACCATGACCACCTCTCGGCTAAGAGCTATCCCCAGGGTCACATGTCTCCCTTGCGGTGTTAAGGGTGCACGAGTGGGGGGCGCCTGGGGGGCTCCGTCGGTTGAGCATCCAACTTCAGCTCAGGTCATGATCTCACAGTTCGTGAGTTGGAGCCCGGCATCGGGCTCTGGGCTGACGGCTCGGAGCCTGGAGCCTGCTTCGGATTCTGTGTCTCCCTCTCTCTCTGCCCCTCCCCTGCTCACACTCTGTCTCTGTCTCTTTCTCAAAAATAAACTAAACATTAAAGAAAAAAAAGATGCACAAATACAGGCGGTCTTGCTGGGTCCCCTGCTTCCTTCGCCTGGAAGCCAGCACCCGGACGGCCTGGGTGTGAATCTGGGCTCTGACCGGACGTGACCTGGCCTCCAGCATTTCTCTGCCTTCAGTTACGTCTCCGGTAAAAAGCGGCTGGTATTAATAATGCCGATCTCACAGGATTCGGAGAGTTGATGTGTTTGACACAGAACATTGCCCGGCCTCTGATCAATGGGTTCCGTGACGTCCTCACTCACGTCACCGAACTTTTCCTTCTTCCAGAAGACCAGGGGGCTAACGGAACAGCTCACGATTATCCTTCACTATCGGCATTTACATTGGTATCTTTTTAACATCTCTATTTTAGATTTGGAGCGTTAAACTATCTTATTATCTATTAGATACATAGCTATTATTAGGTAATTAGCTAGAATTAGAGAGTTTGGGCCGGTGGTGCCTTTGGTGAACTGGGGATTACCTGCCCCCGGTGGAGTGACATTCAGAAGAAAACATCTCCAGACGCAACAGAGGCAGGAGGGCGGCAGTACCCCCTCCGTGTGGCCCCTCTGCCTTCCAGCTGCAGGGCAGGACCGAGGCCAATGCTGTCGCACGTCCCCCCGATGGTGAGGGCAGATACCATGCCGCACCCGGGCACCCGGTGCTCAGCCCTGCACGACCTCAGGATTGGGTGGGAGGCCCGATTCCTCTGGGTCACCTCATCTGCCATCACTCACCCCTTTTTCCTTCTCCCCCCACCCATCCCCTTCTCGTGCCTTCTCTCTCCAGCTCCTTACCTTCAGTGTCACTGGCTGCAAAGGTCTTCAGGACCAGCCCAGTGGTCCGCAGGGAAACGGCGACCTCTTGGGCCCGGTGGCTGAGCAGGGCCTGGAGAGGGGATGCGGGCACCAAGGGGGTCCTCAGAACATCCTTGTCCCCCCGGGCACCCTCGTGTCAACAGTCCTGCTTCCCACCTCTGCCCTGACTGAGATTCTTGTCCGTGTCACCAATGTCCAAGGCGGGGCTGGCGGGGAGAGGCTGAGAGCACTCTTGGCCCCAGGGAGCATGGTCAGCCTCCCAGGCCCGAAGGGACACGTCTCCCATGCCATCAGTTCAAGCATCTGGTCAGCTAGGGAGGAAGGCATCCTCGAGCAACAGGACAGGCCCCTTGTCCCTTAAATCACGTGGCCTCCTCGGCTGCGTGCCAGGCTGGTGGTAATCCGCTCATCCCTGCAAAACTCTCCAAAGGCTGGGGAAACTCGGGCAGGAGGTTCTGGCTCTGTCTGCTCCCGCCAGCCTGTCCCTGATGCCTGCTTCCAACCCTGTGCCTCCCACCTCCTCCTGAGCAGCCCCCCGCCCCCCACGAACCACTCACCTTCTGGTAGCAAATGTTGAGCTCAGCCCCTGGGCCCTCGGCTGCGCCCCTCCTCCTGGGTGAAAAGCCATCTGAGGGAGGAGGAGGGAAGAGGCTGAATCGCGTAAGAGGCTCCTGCCCCTCCCGCCTCACCCAGGCCGAGCGGAGCTGCTGAATTGTGACAGCATCTCTCCTTGGATGGAAAGGAAGCATCTCGAGGGTTCCAGTCCAGGCAAGCTTGGAGGAGCCAAGGGCACCCCGGTATTTGGTGGAGTTGGGGGGGGGGCATTAGGTGAGAGGCGGGAGAACATTCTAGAAACAGGGCTTGGCCGGAGATGCATCAATGAGCTCTGGGAAGGGAGGATGCTCACCTTTGGGGGGCTTGGTGTCTTGAATCTTCACCTTGAGCTCAGTGAGAAAAATGTCCTCTGCAGGGTGTTGGCTCAGGTCCCTGAAGATCTGGAGGGAGGGAGGAGGTGTGGACGGTTGGAGAGCTTCTGGAAGGAAGCAGGGCCGGGGCCCCCACTGTCCAGGCAGTGACTTCCCGGACCTGCCTGTCCACAGGTGTCCAGTGATGTAATATATTTACAAATAGGGGAGGCCGCTGGTATTGGAACCCGAGAGGTCCTCGACGGTCTGCAACCACGTCGGTCTAACGCGGAAGGAACGGGGCACACAGTTCACACAGGGGCGGGGCTGTGTGAGAAAATCTCTTGTGGACGCCAGAAGGGCCAGAGAGGGGGACCCCATTCCTGACTTGCAAGGCGAGACCAGCCAGGACGGAAGGGCTCGAGGGAGCTGAGCCATTCTGGGTTGGGGCTGGAAATCTGGGGCTGGAGGGGGGTCCCTGGGACCCTGATGGGTCAAGACAGGAAGCAGACCCTGCCACCGTCACAAACACAGGAAAAAACAGGACCGTGTGCGGGCCCCATCCCGACATTTTTCCAATCAAAGGATTACTCAGAACTAAGAACGATCCAGATGCCCAACCACAGAACCACTCCCGGCCTCCTGACAGCTTCTGAGCCAGGGCACAGTCCTGCTTTGGGGGCTTCTCCCCCAAATCACCTGACTTGAGCCCAAAGCCACGTTATAAGTGCCTTCTAACAGCCTCTGCCCACGGTTGTCCATGCTGTGCACTGCTCCACGCTGCCGGCCTGGCCAGAACCAGCAAACCCAGGTCTGCTCCAGGGGCCTCTGGCCAAAGGGCAGCGACGGGATGCCTAACCTTTCAATTTATTTGCGCGGCTGAGATGTTTACTCCCTTTACCAGCCTGAGAGGTTTACTCCCATCTGTTTGTTTGACTTGGGTTGTTTCGTTTTGCCTTTTGGAAACCAGCGACAGGAGCTAATTGCCTCATTTAGGTCAAAAAGGGGTAAGGTCATGAAGAAAATTTCCACCATGGGATGCAGAGTGAGGGACGAGAATCCGGAAGGAGAGAGGAAGCAGCAGAGGCCGCCTCCCGAAATCTCAGGTTGAGGGGGACGGTCCTGGAGAAGCCGGGAACAGACTGGGAGGGCATGCATCATGGGGTTTTGCCTGAACTGGTGGGGGGGGGGGGCTTCATGTCTGCTGGGGAGGTGTGCATGCATGTGTAGGCATGGACAGAAGCTTTGGGGACACCTAATGGTCTCCACTTTCCCCCCAGCAGAGTGGGTGGCCGAGCCACTTGCTGAGAGTGAGGACTCAAGGAAAGCAGGGAAGGCGGGAACAGCCACTGCGGCAGGGAAAGGAGCAGGCTGGACACCGTGGGTGTGTCTGTGTCCGTGTCCGGCCAGAGGGCTTCGGCTTATTTTTTAGCAGGTGCTCAGGGGCCCCGAGCTTAGCAAGAGCTGAGGCGCACTTCAGAGCTGCCCTGGGCTCGGGTTTTGCTGGGAGGGGAGACAGAGGGGAATCGAGGACGCAGGGGCGGAGGGGTGGGGGGGAGAAGGGGAGGGGCCTTGCAGGGGCGGCAGTGTGTGATCAGAGACTGGACAGCGAGCCTTGAGGATTTCTGAGATGAAGCGATTGCTGGTGAGAACTTTCGCAGCAGCCCTATCGCCAGCCCTCCGCGGGGTCAAGGCCTAAAGCATCTTTCCACGCGAAGATGTACTTCTGCTCAGGCCGGATGCCTGTGAAGTTAATGATTATCCGATTCGTCCAAAGATTGGAAAGACACGGTTAGCAACCAGGAGCGTCTGGGTGGGTCTGTGACGTGTGCCCTGCTAACCCGTGTCTCCCCAGAGCCGGAGTGTTTTGGAGGTGGGGTCCCGGGGGGCGGGGGGAGGGCCACACTTACCTTGACTGTGTAGATCTGGAAGTAGATGGGTTGGGTGCCCATGCGAAGGTAGTAGGTGATGACATCCAGGATGAAGGGGTCCACGGTCCGGGATGTGTCCAGGGAGGGAGGCTGTGAGGGGGGCAGGGGAGGCCTTCAGCCGCCACCCTCCGGGCTATGGTGGGAGGTGCTGTTTTCGGAACGGAGAAACTCTAAGGCTCCCGTGTCCCCTCCGTGAGGCACTAAACCCAACTGGTCCCTCAACGCAGTCCAGGCCCTGCTGACCGCCTGATGTCTACTCCTCAGGCAAATACACCTGTCCAGGGTCCCGGCCCCCCAGGGCCTCCGATGCATTCCACTTTGCACAAAGACACAGGGGGCGCCTCTAGCTGGAAGGGAAGGAGCTGGACGCTTGGGGTAAGGACCAGATGCTTGAGAACATAGCCAATGATCACAGGGGCTGAACTGAGTTCCAGGTTAGGATTAGGCGTTCACTGGCCAGGTGACCTTGGGCCCGAGAGGCGAGGTGATTTGCTGTCTCCTTTACCTCTTGTCGTATTCAAGTATTATATCATTATCTATCGATCGATCGATCGATCTGTCTATCGATCTATCTCTCACACTGTTTCCAGTCTCTTCATGTGGAAACTGCGTTTGGACTAAGTGTGGGGGCCATACAAACTGATAATTATTAGGGCAAAGCAAGCAGGGGGAACCCTGATTTCTACATGTGTCCTGGCATGGGGGCGGGGGAAAAGGTACCAACCAAAGAGCAGAAGTGAGACCTGCATCAGATGTTCCTCCCCTAATAGCCTCCAAGTCTTATTTATTTATTAAAAAATATTTTAATGTTTATTTATTTCTGAGAGAGAGAGAGAGAGAGAGAGAGAGAGAGAGAGAGAGAAAGCATAAGCAGGGGAGGGGAAGAGAGAGAGGGAGATGCAGAATCCGAAGCAGGCTCCAGGCTCTGAGCTGTCAGCACAGAGCCCGACGCGGAGCTTGAACTCACAAGCCGTGAGATCATGACCTGAGCTGAAGTTGGACGCTCAACCGACTGAGCCACCCAGGTGCCCCAAATGTTTTTATTTTGGGGGAGATAGAATGAGCAGGAGCAAAGCAGGGGCGGAGAGAAAGCATGAGAGAGAGAGAGAGAGAGAGAGAGAGAGAGAGAGAGAATCCCAAGCAGGCTCTGCACTGTAAGCACAGAGCCCGATGCGGGGCTCGAACCCACAAACCATGAGATCATGACCTGAGCCAAAATCAAGAGTCAGATGCTCAACCGACTGAGCCACCCAGGCGCCCCTGATAGCCTCCAAGTTTTGAGGAAAAGGTATTTCAATACTTGGCTAACCAGTCTTCTGTGTATGCACAAAGACACTTTTCGGGTCAGCAATAATTCAGGAAACAGGCCCCCCCCTACATTTTTATTAGAAGGTATAAGAAAGAACCCCAATCAATCAGGCAATAAAATGACACAAAGATCTCAGTGAAGTGTCAACTTAGAATATAAGGTACTTATGAGTATTTGGGGGGGCTCAGTCAGTTAAGTGTCAAACTTCAGCTCAGGTCATGCTCTCGCAGTTCGTGGGCTCGAGCCCCGCGTCGGGCTCTGTGCTGACGGCTCAGAGCCTGGAGCCTGCTTCGGATTCTGTGTCTCCCTCTCTCTCTGCCCCTCCCCCGTTCATGCTCTGTCTCTCTCTGTCTCACAAATAAATAAAAACGTTAAAAAAAATTAAAAAAAAAAAAACTTGACAAAATTCTAATATTTATCTGGAAACAGATATAGTCTGAAACATTTTCCGGAAGAAGAGTAATGAAGTCGGTTTATCCTGCCTGCTATTAAAATATGAAAGTACCAATGTGTCCGGAAATGAATGGATCAACAAGAAAGAATAAAAATTTAGTAAACGAGAAAAGTGGCATTTCAGACTGATGGGGCAAGATGGCTTGTGCTATAAATAGCTTTAGGACAACTGGCTACACATTTGGAAAAAAGAAATTCGCCTGCTTCACACAAAGCACTGAAACCAGTCGCAGGCACGTTAATTTAAATGTGAAAACCGAGGCATTAAAAGACTTACAGTAAATTATCAGGGAATATTTATCTACTCTTGGATGTAATTTAATCAGCAGAGGAGAACCTTCAAAGCAGGACTCCAAAGGCAGGTCTCTCAAAGGATAAAAGTTCTGAGTGTGACATAAAAATATTAAACTTCTGGGGGCGCCCGGGGGGCTCAGTCGGTGGAGCGCCCGCCTCCTGGTTTCGGCTCAGGTCATATCTCACGGTTTGTGAGTTCGAGCCCCGCGTCAGGCTCTGTGCTGACAGCTCGGAGCCTGGAGCCTGCTTCGGACTCTGTGTCTCGCTCTCTCTCTGCCCCTCTCCTGCTCATGCTCTCTCTGTCTCTCAGAAATAAATAAACATTACAAAAATTAATAAAGAAAAAAAAAGAAAAAATATATCAAACTTCTGTAAGTCCGAAAACACTGCTGATGAAATTCACAGGCAAATAACAGAGTGGAAAAAAGCGTCAGCAACACCTGACGGCTAAAAGGTTAAGATTCTCTTAGTAGTAGGGGCACCTGCCTGGCTCACTCAGTGCGTAGAGCCAGCGACCCTTAATCTCAGGGTTGTGAGTTCGAGCCCCACGTTGGGGGGTGGGGTGGAGTTTACTTGGAAAAAAAAAAAAAAAGAGATTCTCTTAATATATGAAGATCTTTTCAAGTCGCTGGAAGATGAACTCACGAGCCGTCTACCTGGAATCAAGCTGTCCGGTTCCGGGTGGGAGTCCACCTCTTCTCTTCTTACTTTGGACAAGTTCCCTAATCTCGTGCCTCAGTAGTTTGGTCTGTAAAGTGGGCAGATGGCTATACTTGCACCTGCCGACAAGAGTGCCTACTTGGTAGGGCCGTGCAGTGAGAGTGCCCTTGAACAGCGCCTGGCACCTGTAAGTGCTCAGGAAACACGGGCTATTACACTCATGGAGAGGCCGTCCCAGGAAGCACCTTGGCCTACACGCTAAGGAAAGGATGTTTTGCTCGATGGTCTGCCCGGTGTTCCACCCAAAGCAGGTGCCTGGGGGAATTTCGACCACCAGCTTCCATGTTTCCTTCTGGCCTCATCCCACCCCGGGCGGGGGGGCGCCCTGGGGTTGACCCTTGAGGTCAAGGGTCAAGGGTAACATCTGAAATGCCCCCGATCCCGCCCTCGCTGCCCCCTTACCATCTCTGCCAGCTTGTGGATGGCCGGGCACAGTGTGTTCACGGTGCTCTCATACCACGGGTCTGCGCGGCCCAGGAATGTGGCCAGCTCTCTGAGCTCCGAATGTCTGCATGATGCCTGTTTCTGGGGACAAGGGGACGGGGCAGACCCATCAGGCCGGGTCTCTGGCCAGAGGGTCCCCTCCGCAGACTGGCCTCGGGATTACGGTCCGATCACTGAACCTCTTGGGGCCTCGGTTTCTCTGCCGTGTGAAGCCTATTGGGTCTTATACGTCAGATGAAGCTGGTAAACCCTTAACTGAGGACCGCTTGCTGGGGACATTGAACGATGATCTTCAGCCTTGGAAGCAGAGAGACAAATACTGCTTGGAATTGAATGCTCCCCACTAAGCAAGCAGAGCGGGGCAATCGAATAATCGAAAAGCCGCCAAGGCGAGTCTGGCCCCCAATAGATCAAAGGGCTCCCACTGCCCGAAACTTCTTTTCATGGGATCCCAGGAAGCATGCTGTGCGTGCGTGTGAGCCCCTGTTTGAGGAGAGGCTTGCAATAAATTCCACCAGGAAAGCAAAACAAAACTCAGCACTGGGCAGGCTGCCCGCCCCGCCCCCCCCCCCCCCAAGGGGACACTGAGCCTCCAGGGCCTGCGTCTGTGGCTTCCGGGACACAGACCCACAAGGGCTCCCCCAGCCCCGCATCCTAAGGAAGGGTGATCCTAGTCCCTGGGGCCAGGGATGGGGCTAAAGCGTGCCCCCTGCCCAGCCCCTGAGGCAGGGGACGCCCCTCCCACGTCCTCCCCGACGTGCCTCCCCGCTCCCCTGCCCAGCCACCTCGGGTGCCAGCACGGGGATGTAGTACAGCTGTAGACTGAGCCTGGGGGTGAGGCAGCACTTCTGGGTCTCTCGTTTCCTAGCAAAGAGGGCGGAACACAGGGGTCAGGGCAGGGGTTTGCGCTTCCAACGGTTCCACATCCTGGTTCTGCTCTGTATTCTCTCTTGCCTGTGAGCGACCTACTCAATCTCTCGGCACCCGTTTTCTCATCTGCAGAATGGGCGCAGTGTGGTGACGAGAACTGCTGGGCTCGCCAGAACGTAAAGCGCCGAGCTGGGGAGCGCAGTGCCCCCTGGCGGCGGCGGCGGCGAGCTGGGTCTGACGCAGCCCCGCCCCCCCCCCGCCCCGCCCCGCCCCCCTCCGGGCCCTACCTGAGGCAGTGGTAGGCCTGGGCCAGGCGCCCCAGCATCCTGTCGTCCCCCAGCACCAGCACCCTGGCCGTGTGAAGCCGCGACACACCAGGCAGTAGCTCCCCGTCCCCACTGGGCCTGCCCGTCCTGCGGTGTAGACCCGGGGGCCCGTCCCAGCACGCGGGCATCAAGACGTCCGGGAGCCGCACCCGCTTCTTGACGCCGCCTTTGCGCTGCAGCCTGGCGCGCTCCATCTCGGGGCTGCCGGGTAGGGGCAGCTCGTCAGCCCCCGGAGGAAGGTCCCGCTCGATGCCGCTGTCGGTGGACAGCATGGACACCCGGGCCAGCTCCCGGTCCGGCCAGAGGCCCTGCAGGTCCAAGGCCTCCAAGTCAGTGCTGAGGCACAGCTGGGATCGCGGGCGCAGGAAGAGCACCAGTTCCTTCCCTGGGATGCGAGGAGCGGGGAGGAGAGGTCAGAGGAGGCTGGCAGGGCCTCACCCCTGCAAGGCCTGGGCTCCCGTGTTTCTCAAACACCGTTCAGCTGGACAGAAGCCCCATAAGATGCCCCGCGAAGGAACAAAGGTCCTGCGGTGAACAGAGATGGCGAAGCCCGCATATTCCTGACACCTCGTGTTGAGTACATGTACTCAAGGCTCTGAGAAGTCCTGCAGTAGTCAGCTACACTCGGTACCTTCCCCTTCGCTGACCCTGGAGCCCTCTTTATTAGCTTCCTCCTATCCTCTTACTGCCTGTGGCTTCCCCTGGGACACAGAGAGCAGACCCTGCCTACTCCAGGAAAGACTTCTAGGCTTTTCTTTCTTTCTTTCCTTCTTTCTTTTGAGAAATGTTTTTTTATTTTTATTATTTTTTTAAATGTTTATTTATTTTTGACAGAGAGAGAGAGACAGCATGAGCAGGGGAGGGGAAGAGAGAGAGGGAGACACAGAATCTGAGGCAGGCTCCAGGCTCCGAGCGGTCGGCACAGAGCCCCACGCGGGGCTCGAACTCACAAACGGTGAGATCATGATCTGAGCTGCAGTCTGACGCTTAACCGCTGAGCCACCCAGATGCCCTTAGGCTTTTCTAATCTACTTTAATTTTATTACCCATGAGGAAACTGAGGCCCAGAGAGAACACAGAGTCAGTCTAGGATGACCCAGCCCATGCAAGGAGGGACTTGGGCCTAGTTCACCAGCCAGCACTTCCCTCCACCCCCACCCCCACCTCTCTTGAGAAGAGCCAGGGACAGTGTGAGGGGAAGGCCAGTGTGGACAGAAGTGTGAGGCAAGCAGACCCCTCCAGCTCCTGGAACTGTAACTCTTGTGTGACTGCCTCCTTCTTGGGGACATTCATTGTCTGTCGGCATCAGCTTGGGCATGTGGCACTTTCTAGGTGAGGCCAGTGGCTAAGGCACCGAGCTCTTCTGGCATAGAGAAAATGCGTTCCTCCAGACGTGCAGAACAGCTCAGGGAGCAAGGCGCACACACGTGAACACACACACACACAGATGTGCACACACACGCAAGGACATAAATAGATACACGTGATACACGCAGTCACGCAGACACAGACCTATAGGCCCATGAAAGCACAGTTGCGCGCACACACACAAACACAGACACGCGAATGCACACACACACAGTGAGAAACACACACACACACACACACACACACACACACACTCATTTCCCTTCAGCTCTGCACGGAGGAGGTGTGAGGCACTTACAGAGCTGTTCTTCATCCGTCCACAGGTGGAAGGTGATGTGGGGGCTGGGCAGAGGGATGTTTGGCTGCGGGGACTGCAGGGGGTCACCTGAAAGAAGGGGGGGGCGGGCTGTGGGATTCTCCTCTGCCCTCCCCTGCGGCTCCTGGAGGGCCCCGGGGGGGGGCGTGCAGAGACCCTCTCTCCCCCATATGGTCTGGTCCAGGCTTCCTCTCTGCCTGCTTAGCCCGGGACCGTCCAAGTTCCCCGGGCGGCCCTCGGTCCCCAGGCCCCCCAGGAGCCGCGCAGGCCCGCCCGCCTCAGCCACGCACGGCAGGTGCAGCGCTGCTCTCCGGCGCCCCCCTGCGGGCCCTCGCCGGGCCTCGCCGCCCCCGCCCGCTTACCGCCGCAGCGCCCCCTGGCGGCCGCCGCTGGCCCCAGCAGCGAGCAGTAAATCTCCTCCAGCCTCTCCAGGTGTCCCTCCCGGCTCGGGCTGGGCTCGCTGGCCATCTGCTCCACGGCTGCCACCACGGCGTGGAAATAGCGCTCCAGGGCCTGGCGAGGGCTGGCCTGTCGGGGAGGGGCGCCAGAGCCTGGGTCCCGGCCCAGCACCCCCCCCCCCCCCCGGGCTCCGAGGTTGCCCGATGCTGCCCACACCTGAGCGTCCTCTCTGTCCCCCACACGGGGCTGCCCCGCAACGGCGGGACCCCAGAGGGGCAGGGAGGGCCTCCCTTGGGTCAGTGTTCTGCCTCTGCCTGGATGTAAACTCCAGGAAGGCAGTTGTTTACAGCGGCATCCGCAGCGCCTAGAACACGCCCTGGTGTGGCGCATGGTGGGTGCTCCCTAAATAGTTGCTGTATGATTATTTTCTCGCCCTTGTTCTTTCAATCAGCTCACTTTGGTTCCCAGCTATTTCAGAAGGACAATTTGTTGGTAATCTATATAAAAAGGCTAGAGTCACACGTCCCACTTAGAAAAATAACCAAGATGAATATAATCATCACAAACCACTATTTTTAAGTGCCAGCCTGCCAAGGCTTTATGGCTTGAAGCTTGCCTTCTCTTTTTAAAAAGAGAAGTTAGGGGCGCCCGGGGGGGCTCAGTCGGTTTAAGCCTCCGACTTCAGCTCAGGTCATGATCTCGCAGCTTGTGGGTTCGAGCCCCGCGTCGGGCTCTGTGCTGACAGCTCAGAGCCTGGACCCTGCTTCCAATTCTGTGTCTCCCTCTCTTTCTGCCCCTCCCCTGCTCACACTCTGTCTCTCTCTCCCTCTCAAAAATAAATAAACTTAAAAAAAAGAAAAAGGGAAGTGAGTGTTAAAGAAGTTAGGGGTAGAACACCAAGCTGAGCCTTTCTCCTTAATGGGAATGGATGGGAACAGGTTTTGAAAGCTTCTCACTGGGCAATCCCATGCTCTTCAGCTCCTCCCTCCCGAGGTGCAGATCTGAAACCCTGAGAGGAGCCCTGCATGATGTTTTCTGTCTTCCCTCACCACCCCCCCACCCCCCCTGCCCCGGCACCAGCCAATCCCATCCCACAGCTCAGCAGGTGCAGGGCTCCAATGAGTCCACAGGCAGGCACACCAGGGCTTGTTTTCGTCTCTGGTCTGTGCTGGGGGGGGTCTGCTGAGCGGGATCCTAACCTCCTGATTAAGGGAGGGAGGGTCATTCTGGGTGGCTAGGGCTCCAATAAACACTTGTGGAGCGAACAGATAATGCAACGAGAAGATGACCGAATCAGAGTTAGAAGGGGCCATCGGGTCCATTTCATCTCACTGCTTAATTTATAAATACACTAATATTTATTGAGCACCCACGACATGCCATACCCTGTTCTAGATGCTGGGATACAGCTGTGAACAAAACAGATAAAAATTCCTGTTCCCAGGGAGTTTATATTATAGTGTATGTCTCTCTCTCCACCCCCCCCCCCCAATGATACTAAACAAGAGAAGTAAAATTTATAGTACGATAAATTGCAGAGAAGAAGGATGTGAAATTGGGGGCAGGGGCTGACATTTTAGATAATGTGATCAGGGAAGTCTCACCGACAGGCGACTTTTGAGTAAAGTCCTAAAGGAAGTGAGAGAGCGAGCCATGTGGATATCAGAGAGAATGGTCCAAGCATCGGAAACGGCATGTGCAAAGGCCCTGGGGTGTAAGCATGCCTGGCATATTTGAGGGACAATAGGGAGACCTATGTAGCTGGAGCAGAGAGGAAGAGAGGGAAAGTACAGAAGATGGAATCAGATGGAATCAGAGAGGAAGCGAGGAGGTGGGACAGATCTCGAGGGCCTTGTAGGCCATTGTGAGGTCTTTGGCTTTGATTCCATGCGCAACAGTGTGATAAATGCTATGGTGGCTCCCCGGATTCCCACCTTCAAGACTGAGGCACTCATTAGCCCCCGCTGCTGGGAGCATTAGCAACCGTCAGCTGTCAGCTGAGTCCCTTTCCATAGTCAGCCTCCGGTAAAAAAAAAATGCCACTCTCCACGGTCATGTCCCTTCCTGAGGATCGTCCACATCCAATAATTAATAGATGCGGGAGTATCAAGGCCCGGCCTCTCACCCTAATTCGGGACAACTGTATACAGAGTTTGGTATCTCCTGCTAAAAAGGGGTGGTGGGGCAGTGGGGCCGGAGGCGGTGGAACATAAGTTTGAGGTCGGAGAGATCTGGGTTCAAACCCTGACCCAGTCACTTTGTACCTGTGTGACCACAGGCAGGTTATCAACCTCTCTGTGCCCCAGTTTTAATGATTATACCCATTCACAATGTTGTTGACACGTGGTGAGCCTTTTTAAAATGTGATACATGTAAAAGTGTCTAGCGCCGTGCCTGGGACACCACAGACATTGAGTCGACAGCACCTATCCGGGTTATCGTCGTCTGTATTATTAAGGAAATAGACCAAAACGTTGATTGGGAATACATCTGGGTGGGCGGGTGTGAGCGATTTTTCTTTCCTCTTTCGGCCTGCGTGCATTCCCGCCCCGGATTTTCCTTAATGAGTTCGTACTGCTTCCGCATTGAGGGGGCAAGGGTGGTCTGAACAGGGGAGAAGGAGGGCAGACGGGGAGGAGAACTGGCGTGTGCGTGCAGGGCCCCGGGCGCAGCCAAGGAGGGCTGGGGCGGGGCGGTTACCTGCAGCTTCCTCTGCAGAGCGCCTGCGTGGCAGGCGTCCCCCAGGGCGGCCTGCAGGGCGTGGGCGACCACGTGGCGCATGCAGGCCTCGGGCGTCTGCTGCACCTGCGCCGCCTCGAGCTCCAGCAGCAGCGCGCTGCACACGGATGGGGACACCAGCTCGGGGTCCACGAAGAGGAATGCTCTGAGGGCAGAGGTGGTGGGGGGGGAGGGTTACTGCAGAGGATGGCTGCGGCGGGGAGAGCGCCTGGAAGGGCAGCGTGGAGCCCTGCAGCCCCCGAGTATTTTGTTCCTCCAAAAACGGGAGCCTCGGATTCCAAAGTCTATGGGGGTTGGGGCGCCTGGGTGGCTCAGTCGGTTGAGGGTCAGACTCTTGATGTCGGCTCAGGTCATGATCTCACGGTTGGTGGGGTGGCGCCCCGCCTCGGGCTCCGCGCTGACGGCTTGGGATTCTCTCTCTCCCTCTCTCTCTGCGCTGCCCTCTCTCAAAAATAAATAAACTTAAAAAAAAAAAAAGTCTCTGGGGGGACAGCAATAGGGAGGAGTGGGGACTGTGGCAAATCAGAGAGCAGGCAGGAACAGCTGGCCCCCGTTGGGTGCCCCCTAGTCTCGCGACCAGGCAAGTCCCAAGCTAAATCCTGTCCCCCACCCCCTCAGCTCTGTGGTCCACTGATGACATCGCCCTCCAGGAGGGACCCTAATTCCTTCCTGCCCAAGCGGACTCTGGACCCTGAGTGAGCCCCACCTCCTCCCATCACCCCATCATGCCAGCGCCTGCCCTCCCTCCCGCCCCTGCTCTCCTTCCTGGCTCCCGGCTCCTCTGGGTCTCTCCACCTCACCTCCCTGCACCCCCCATGAACACAGCCTCAAGCCACCCCTTCCAGGGCCGGGTTAGCAGCGGCACCCCCAACTTCACCCGCCCCTTTTCCCCACACCAACAGCAGACATTTCCTCAATCTTATCCGAAGGGCCAGGCACACACAGACGAAAGCCCCAGATTTCACGGTGTGACTGTGGCCTGGACCATAAGCAGCCGGGAGCCACCTCTGGCCGGCTGGCTGGCCGGCTGATGCTGCATCATGGCCAAGGGCGGGACGGAGGTGGAACGACAGAACTCCAGACCGGCCCAGTGCTCGTATCACCTTCTGCATGTGAGCGGGAGGGCTCTGAGCCAGCCCCAGGGGACAGACCCACCACCCTGCTTCCTGTGATCTCCAGAGAAGGCAGGCCCCGCCCACCCTTGCAAATACACTCTGCCCCGGGACAAATGCCATGGACAGGAAACTCTGCTGGGGTTCCTCCCCACCCAGCCTTGTCCCCCTCAGTGAGCAGTCATGGCGTCCCAACACCTGGAGGGGACGGAAGTCAGCACGCTGTCAGGGGTCACTCACCTCTCCTGGTAGGGGTACAGCTCACTCGTCAGGTTCTGCTCGGCAATGACCAGCCTTTGGTACAGGGTCCCTGCAAAGCAGACCGCATCAGCCAACCGGCTTCTGGTCTCTGACCCCCATTTCGCACCCTCCACAGAAGGTGCTGGGACTTTTGAGCTCCAGGAACCTCGGAGGAAAAGCAAGACGGTGGATGGAGCTGCACTGCAGCTCTTATCTGAGACGGCTCTCACCTGGGACAGGTCTCACCTGGGACAGCTCCTACCTGGGACAGGTCTCACCTGGGACAGCTCCTACCTGGGACAGGTCTCACCTGGGACAGACCTCACCTGGGACAGGTCCTACCTGGGACAGGTCTCACCTGGGACAGCTACCTGGGACAGTTCTCACCTGGGACAGGCCTCACCTGGGACAGCTCCTACCTGGGACAGGTCTCATCTGGGACAGGTCCTACCTGGGACAGCTCCTACCTGGGACAGGTCTCACCCGGGACAGCTCCTACCTGGGACAGTTCTCACCCGGGACAGCCTCTACCTGGGACAGCTCTCACCTGGGACAGCGGTCTCCGTTTTCAGCCTTATGGCGCAGTCCAAGGCGACCGTGCAGTAGGGGGCGGGCAGGGTTAGCAACCTTGTGCAAAAGGTGTAGGTTCTCCGGTAGAGCTCCTCCGTGATGCCCGTGGCCTGGGTGGGAGGGAGGAGTTGGGTGCCCAGAGCCCTAGGTCACAAAGGGTGCTGGGTGGGTGGGAGGGGGGGGTGGAGAGGAGGAAAGGCAGGTCTGACAGCCAGACCTGGGCTCACACCTCCCTCCCAAACGTACACCCTTAGTCTCTTCACCCGGCACCTGAAAGACACCTCTCGGACACCCCACTCAAACTCGCCCCAAAGGGGATCCATCTCACCCTGTCCTGCCAGCAAATCCACTCCCCTCCCCTCCCCCCTGCTTGTCCGGGCAGCACATTCCTGCGGGGCTCTAGGCTGAAAACTTGGAGTCTCGTCTCCAGCCTGCCGGGGGCGATATCCCGCAGGCATGACGCTCCCAGTGCAGTGGCCACGGGGCTCCGCTTCCTCCTGCGCCTTCTGCCTTGGCCCGAGCCCAGCCCCCTCCTGCCCCTGGGTCCCGGCAGCCCCCGAACTGTTCTCTCTGCCCCTCATCTCCCTCGCTGCCCTGTCCCACCCCCTGCGACCGTACACAGCTCCTGATCGCTGTTGTCCAGACATTTTCTCGGTGGCTTGTCCCTTTCCTAAGCAGGGATCAGTGATGGCCCCCGGGGCGCGTGGGAACAATCCCGAGGACCCCATTCCGGCATTCGAGGCTCTCATGCCTCCCGCGCACTGCTTTCCCAACTTCCTCCCCAGTAGCCCGCTTTGTGTATTAGGGACAGGGCACCGCGAGTGTGGAGAAGACGGTTTGGGGCAGGCCACCCAAGAGTGGAGAAGACGGTTTGGGGCAGGCCACCCAAGAGTTCTCCTAGGCGCGCCCAGGCAGAGACTGCGTGTCTCCTGCGGGAGAGGACAGTGTCTGGCCCTGCCACGTGTGGGTTGCCACGACCGCCCTGACCCTCGGCGTCACGCTCACCTTAGTGAGCACATACATTAGCGTGTGCAGCAAGGGGATGATCGCGTGCCGGATGTCCTCGCTCTCTGCCTGGAAAACAGGAGATCGCAGGGCATTTACTGGTCTGCGGGCCCGGGGGAGGGGGCATGGGGAGGTGTGGAGGGTCACTTTCGGCGGTCCAAGAACGATTTTGAAAACGTCATCCTGGGGCGCCTGGGTGGCGCAGTCGGTTAAGCGTCCGACTTCAGCCAGGTCACGATCTCGCGGTCCGTGAGTTCGAGCCCCGCGTCAGGCTCTGGGCTGATGGCTCAGAGCCTGGAGCCTGTTTCCGATTCTGTGTCTCCCTCTCTCTCTGCCCCTCCCCCGTTCATGCTCTGTCTCTCTCTGTCCCAAAAATAAATTAAAAAAAAAAAAAACAAAAAACAACGTTGAAAACGTCATCCTAAGGGAAGGAGGGGAGCCCCGGAGGCGGGGCTTGCCCTGCGCCTGGGGGCGGGGGTGGGAAGTGCCAGGCCCCGCCCCCCCCACTCTTCCCCTTGCAATGCAGGAGAGAGCCAGAGTGGATATTATTTTTTTATTCAATGTTAATAAAAAATCACGTCAAAAAAAGAAAGAAAGAAAGAAAAGGTCATAAGAAATAGGCATTTATGTTTATTGATATTCTGTCTCTCTGCCAGTGGGGGCTTTTCCATTTACGGTCCTGGGGGAACAGGCCAAGTCAAGTGAAGCAATGAGAGTCAGGATCAAGAAAATCTCACTGACAGAAGCGTGCGGGAGGGAGACACGGCTGGTAAACATCATGCTGACGGTCCACAAGTGACCAGAGTCTGGGGGACGCGGCTCTGATGGCCCCGAGGCCCCAGCTGGCTGGGTCTCTCTCTCCCTCTCCCTCTCTCCTACCCCCGCCCGCCTCCCCGAAGCCCCAGAACACACCTTCTCCAGTTCTCTGAGCAGAATGCGGACCAGAGCCGGACTCTTTCCAGGATCTCGCTCCACCTTCTTATGCAGGGACCATCTCCACATGCCTGGCCGGGAGAAAGGGGAGCCCGGCACACGTAGATGGGGCAGGGGGCTCTTAGCGGGGGACCCCCGGAGCGGGACCCTGCGCCCTGGAGCCCCAGACCGTGACTCTGAGCAGCCACGAGTCTGACCCCTCAGCTGGGCATCTGGCTCTGGGGCCACATGGCTGGACTTCTCACCCGTGGAATCCTGCTCTGCTGATATTTGAGGACAGGGGGCTCTCAGGGCGGAAAGGCAGGCAGAGGGACACTAGGGGGACACAGGTGTATGCCTGTGGCTTAGGGACCGGCGATGTTTGTAGGTCTGCGCCCGGGGCCACGTTTCTGGGAGTCTGGCGGGCGCAGAGGGTCGAGGGGAATTTGGTTCGCCAGGGGGGTTGGGAAGGTGGTTGGGAGAGATCGTGGCAGAGGCCGCCTGCTGGCTTTTACCTTGGTTGCTCTGCAGGGCCGGGGCCTGGGCGCCGAGCTCCCGGAGCACGGCCTGCACACTCCGTTGGAGATCCAGCTCAGCATCTGGGCGGCAGGGGCGGGCGAGCATTGAGGCCAGGAGCTTTGAGGCCCCCGGCGTCCCCCTCCCCCCCACCCCTGCACTCCCTGAGACCGTCTTCAGCCCCCCTTCTCCAAGTCCGAGAGGTGCTCCAAAGTGGCCAGCTCAGAGCAGACAGCGGGCACACGGGCCCGAAACACAGCCTTCCAGTCACCATCTCCCTGTGCTCCGTAAAACCAGAGTGCTGTCAGTGTGCCCCCGGCGGTACGCGGGATGATTTTATAGGGCCCTCAGATGGTCCTAAAACAATCGAATCACTACGCTGTTATTTTAATGTGTGCTTGAAAAAAAATTTTTAAATGTTTATTTCTTTATTTTGAGAGACAGAGAAAGCGAGCGAGCAGGGGAGGGGCAGAGAGAGAGAGAGAGAGAGAGGAGAGAGAGAGAACCCCAAGCAGGCCAGCGCAGAGCCCGACATGGGGCTCGAACCCACAAACCACGAGATCATGACCGGAGCCGGAATCGAGACTCAGACTCTCAACCGACCGAGACACCCAGGCGCCCCTGAAAAACAGTATTTCTAAGGGGTTCCTCAATCGATACATGAAGTGAAAATTTAAAGCCAACCGAAAGAAACGGGTCAGATAAATGCTGGGGCAGGAGGTGACCGCGCCCTGATCAAGTGAACTCAGGCTCTAAGTCACCCTCCCCACCCCCACCCCCCATCTTGGCCCCGGTCCTGCCTTCCGCCTGCCTGTGGACTGGTTTTAGCAGAACCCTCTCAGCAGGAACCTGCACCCTTGGTGTCTCCTCCCAGGGATCTCCCATCCGCTGGCCCCCTCGCCGTCCACTGGCTACAACCCCCCTAGCCGTCTGTCTCTTTGGGGGCCGAGCCCCTGTTGAAATGGCCTCAGATCCAGTCCTCACCATCTGAACAAGTGAGGTTCACTGGTAACGGGGAGGAGGCCCCTGGCCCATCTCCCACTACGGGGAGGTTAGCTGGGCTCTGTGCGGGCAGCCCGTCACCCGCTGTGGGGCCACGACGGGGAGCCGTGGGCCCTCACAGTCTCCTCCTCGGACACTGGGGCCCTTCTCCGTGCCTGACTTCCACGCAGGGGTCCCCCAGCCGCCCAGCTGAGCCCTTCTCTTTCTCCTTCCCTCGGAGCCAGATGTCGGTCCGCACCCTCTCCCTTTCCTGCCCCCGAGGTGTGCCCCCCACCTCGGTCCCCGCGTGGCCACCCTGCTTCTCGAAGGCTCCGGGCTAACACAGGAAGCCCGAGAGACGCTCTCCACACCACAGATCCCTCTTTACCACCAGCTCCCGACAAGAGATCGAATTTACAGGCAAGCGTGTGCGTTCTTGGGTTCTCGGACGCTGCAAACCACACGCGTGTCTGGGGTTCCTCTTTTGCTTGCTTGTCAGGAAACTTACAGTCAGACTGGGGCCCAGCGTCACAAATCAGCTCATCTCAGGGGTCAGGGACCTCTCCTCCCTCATCCTCTTCCTGATCTTGGTTTACCTCCTACTTAACATAGATCTTAATTGCCTCGAGCGCCTTGGGAAGCAAGCAGGATCGAGATCACAATTTTCAGAAACCAGCGGGTTGCAGTTCAGGAGTTAGAATGGGGTTAGCCGAGGACCCGGGGTGAGCCGCGGCTTGGGGACCGGCCCCTCCAAGGCTCTGGCGTGAGCTCTGTTAAGTCGGCCACCTGGCTTCTCCAAAACCCTCACCTTCTACCTGCCTCTCCCCTGTCGCCCTGGGGCACATTGAGGCCCGTTCTGGAGCCTTCCCCGAGGCTGAGAACGGGCACTGGCTGTTACATCCTACATCTGGCCACCCAGCCACCCTGCTGGGCACTGAAGCATCCCCCCACACTGGCCAGGATCACGAAGCCTGGCACAAGGGCTGGCCGCAAGCTGTCTTCCCATCTACCTGTCTCCACCTTGCATGAAGATTTAAGGAGTCAGTGCAGGCTGAGTTATGAAAACATTATGTTATGTCTACTTTCTTCTTTCCTCCTTCCTTCCTCCTCCTTCTCCACCCGCCTCACCAAGGACCACACAGGCTGGGAACCGTGAACGCGGTGATCTCCCCCCTGCCCCCTCACTCAAAGGGCAGTCAAGCCTTTGTCTTCTGAGCCCTGGGTTCCTCCGCTTTGCAAAGGGAGTTCAGCTTTTATGTTTCAGAGAAAAAATAGAGAAGTTGCCAGTAGCCCCAGGAGACAACCCCAAATAAAGTGTGTTTTCGAAAGTCTGGGCAGCCAGAACAAACTCTCGGGCTTTGGTCCACATCTGGCTTGCAGACGTGTTTTGTTTGGGCTTGCAGAGTGTCTCGAAAGGAAAGAAGAAAAAGGAATCAGCTGCCAACATTGACAAATCAGGAGATTTTGCATAAAAGTTGGGTTTCTGGCATCTCTTGAAAGTCCGTTGACATCAGGCACGCATTCTCCTCACATGGGGGCAGTCGATGGGGCACAGCTCTTCTGGTTCCTCACAGTGCCTCCCCTCCTGGTTTCCCCCATCCACACCCTCTACCCGGCCCCTGAGTTTGAGACCCCTGTCAAGGGGACTGAGACGATGAGCTGGATTATCTCAGAGGGGTGGGGGTGAAGGCTGATGCTTTTAGTTCTAGAGGAGAGTGATAACCCAAAGGGAAGCAGAGAGGCTAGAGTCCCCTGGATTGGGAGAGCCCAGACCAGGGCCGGCTGGGACACAGCTCACCGGGGGTGGCAAAGATCTCGGCTCAAGGCAGGTGAGCACGAACCTCTGACCTTGAGGGCCACTGCTGTGGTCTCCTGGGTCACCTTTGCCAGCACTCAAGAATGTCCCCAAAGGAACCCCCTCTCTCCCTATGCACCATGCAAGCCTAGCCAACCTGTCCAGGGGGCTGCAGCTACAGAGGACTGAAGACCACGGACTTTTCCATCACGAAGACTTTGTAACCCCTGGGCTTACAAGATCACAGAGAGGGGGAACCACCCCCAAGTGAATGACATTGGAATTTGTACTGGCCGTGGCAAAGGAGAGCTTGAAGCTGGATTTGATTGCATGAAGCAAAAGAAAGAAATGGAGTATTTCTTGTGCCTCAAGCGTCTCAAGGTTGTTCATATACGACATGCACTTCTACCATCATTCTTGACTCAGAACGGCCAATAAATAAATAAACATTCCTAATTATTATCCTCCCCTCCATCCAGGAATGTGGGATATTGTCACGTTACTATTAATATCTGACATTTAAATAGCACTTGAAAGGAATACACACAGATAGTCGCACGCAGGCATGGCAAGACAATGTCATGTGTTCATCAAACCAATCTCACGTTTGTCGCGGGTAGACGGGAAGACTACATTTCCCAGACTCCCCTGCAGTCATGGGAGCCACGTGCTGAGTCCTGTCCAATGGAATACGGTAGACACAACATGTGACACATTCACGCCCGGTCCTAAAATCCTCTGCACTAGCCTCCACCTCTCTCTTCCCGTTCCGTGGCGACCTTGGAAGACATGTTCAAGATGGCGGCACCACAAGAAGGAGGGAGAACTCAGTCCCCGGAGGACTGGAGCCCACGCTGGATGGCGGTGTGCAAAATAAGCATTTGTTGTGCTAATCCACTGACATTGGGGTTATTTGTTACGGCGGCTAGCATTCTCTGACTGACCCGTGTACTTGCAGAGCATTTTCTGGCATATTACCTCATTGAATTCTCAGCAGAGCCCTGGGGATTTGCCCTACAAATACTCTTCCCTCTGTTTTTTAGATTCCAGGTCGAGAGCTCTTACCCTTGCCCCATATTGCCTCTCCAAGCACAGAGGTCAGGCCCAGAGGGATCGGAGAGGCTCTCATCCCATTTTACAGATGGGAAAATGAGGCTCTGAGGGGAGAGGTGATTTACATAAGGCCACAGAAATGCGGGAACAGAGCTTTCTCTTTGGCAAAACCTCTTCTTCTAAAGCTGCACTCTTACATGTGTCCATCCACCTGCTTACCCGGAAAAGGGAGAGGAGGAAATTCCCAGGTGAGATTATGAACATATGTCTTATCTATGAGTGTCTGGGCTTTGAGTGCTGAAAATCAATATGCTGGATAAAGTCGCCCGCACAAAGATTCCCAGCTCTCAGACCAGGGTAGGTGTTGTGAGCCAATAGGGAGGGATGGAGAAGTAGGGTTTCGGGGTCCTGACCACAGTAGGACCCCCTTAGCTCAAGGTCCACTCTTCAATTTCTGGCCATTCCAGCCTTCTGTGATCCCAGACAGAATCACATCTCTCCCAAACGCTTCATAGAATGTTTTCCTTTTCCCCCCTTCCTAATCTTGGCTTCACAGGAGAATCACTCAGAAAGCTTTAAAAAACACTAATGTACAGGGCGCCTGGGTGGCTCAGTGGGTTGAGCGTCTGACTCTTGATCTCATGTTTCATGAGATCAAGTCACACGTTGGGCTCTGTGCTGACTGTATGGAGACTGATTGGGATTCTCTCTCTTCCTCTCTCTCTCTCTGCTCCTCCCCTGCTCTCTCTTTCTCTCTCTCTACTCCTCCTCTGTGCGTGTGCTCTCTCTCTCTCAAAATAAAATAAAATAAACTTTAAAAAACCTCACTAATATACAGCTCACCCGAAACCAATTTAAATCAGATATTAGAGTATGAGAACTAATGTTTGTTTGTTTGTTTTCTAATAGCTCTCCGGGACAGTCTAATGTATCATCAGGATGTGAATTACTGTCTTAAGTGATAAGCTTAGAGTTCTGGGTAATTGACCTGTTAGTCAAGAAAGGAGTCAAGTGCAAAAATGCTCAGGCTTCCCAGAGGACAATCATCCCTGCATTAAGAACGAAGGTCACAGGGTCAGAATGGCTCCTTCCTGGCTGTCACGGTGGCAGAAGGAGGTGCAAAGGAAATAATTGGAGAAAGTTGAAAGTTGTCATTGTTTGTTAGCTTGTTTTGCAATAGGTGTGGTGTCTGTTCAGAAATGTAACTGTGGCGGGGCGGGGGGGCGCCTGGAAGGCTCAGTCTGTTAAGCGTCCGACTTCAGCTCAGGTCATGATCTCACGGTCCGTGAGTTCGAGTCCCGCGTCGGGCTCTGTGCTGACAGCTCAGAGCCTGGAGCCTGTTTCAGATTCTGTGTCTCCCTCTCTCTGACCCTCCCCTGTTCATGCTCTGTCTCTCTGTCTCTCTCTCAAAAATAAATAAACATTAAAAAAATAAAAAATAAAAAGGGAAGAAACGTAACCCTGGGAGCTGGGCAGTAGACATCAGTGCTCGAGGTCCAGCCATGACATGAAGAAAATCTTCCAAGATTTTTCCAAGCAGACCAGTCTTTGTCTTCTGCAAGTTACCCCACACCTACTTGTCATGGTTAATTTTATGTGTCAACTTGACTAGGGCCACAAGGGGCCCAGATATCTGGTCAAACATTCTTCTGGGTGTCTCTACGAGGGTGTTTTTGGATGAGGCAAACATTTAAATCAGTAGACTGAGTCGGCAGGTGGCTCTCCCTAACGTGGGTGGGCCTCGTCCAATCAGTAGAAGGCCTGAATAGAACAAAAGCCTGACACCCTCCACCCGCCCCCAAACAACCTTCATGGTAACGTGAATAAATCTTTATAATAAATATAATAAATCTCCTTATAATAAATATATATCATAACTCTCATAATAAATATAATAAATCTTATAATAAATCTCATGCTAGAGGTGCCTGGGTGGCTCAGTGGGTTAAGCATCTGACTCTGGATTTCGGCTCAGGTCGTGATCTCATGGTTCGTGGGACTGAGCCCCGTGGCGGGTTCTGTACTGACAGCATGGAGCCTGCTTGGGACTCTCTCTCTCTCTCTCTCTCTCTCTCTCTGTCCTTCTCCCCTCTCTAAACAAATAAATAGATAGATAGATAGATAGATAGATAAATGTTAAAAAAATAAATCTCATCCCATATATGTGTGTATATCCTACAGGGGCTGTTTCTGTGGAGAAAACCTCGCTAACACAGCCACAGAGGACCACGGCATCCATCCGCATCAGGAGGAGTGGACATGTCCCTCCAGACGAAAGGGTGACAGGCAACCTCAGGTCAGTTGGGACACACAAAATTATCACCCAAGAGGTTGAATTTGCGACTCTCAAGGGGCATTTCCCTCCAACTAGGGCGATGGAAAGAATTGCCCTATTCTGCTTTCTGGGCATCAGCCACCAGAATCAGCACCCCCTCCCTGGACGGAGAGGGAGAACGCACCAACAGACTCTTTCTGGTCCCCTCTCTTTGAAAACTAACCCCAGGGCCCATTACTTCACGCCGGGTGAGCCATAAAACAGTCGAGGACAGCACAGGTCACCTGTGGCCCTGTTCAGACGGGGGACTCCTAAGGCAGGTTAGTTCTGTGCAGGGGAATGTCACTTAGCAGCTTGGTTTCCATTTCAGAGGGTGACTTTTCCCCCACCTTGAGCCCGGAGCTGGGGTCCGTTCTCCCAGATCCCACGAGTCCCCGCACGCTGACCACGTGGACCTCGCGGACCGGCCTCCCAACCGGGGACTCAGGACTCGCCTGAAAAGCCCCGGTGCTCCCACAGCTCCGTCTCGACATCTCAGCTTACTGAAATCTGCCCTCAGCACCCAGACGCACCATTGGCTGGAGTCATGTGGCTCCCGCTTCTCTTTTATGCCCATGCCCGGGGCCCCCTGACCCCCACGTGGAACGAGGGCTCAGGTCGTTCAAAAATGGTTTGCATCCTTGTCCCTGTTTGCAGGGATGGCCAAATGACAGTAACTCGGGCACCTTGGAGCGTTGCCTTTTGCATGCCTCTAAAGAAATACCTTCCTTTTCAGGGGCCCCTCTTCTGAACGCTAGGATGAGAGAACCCCTTAGGGCTACAGGAAGGTGGGGCAAGTTCTAGGCATCTGTAATTTGGGAAGACAGCCGGGACAACTTCAGTTCTGATCGTGATGGCGAGACGCCCCTGGGGAGCTCCCGGGGCCAGCATCCTAGTTGGGGGATGTTTTCTTTCCCCCATTTGATTCGGGGGCGGCCATCGGTCACATCTTCGGTGGAGGCTGCCGGGGGTCTCGCCCGCCCGGCAGCCCTCTCTGCTCATTGTAGTCCAGGCGCCTTGCTTTGCCTTGGCCTGGAGCAGACACAAAACCAAGCTGGCCAGTGGACTCTCTCCCTCTGGGTGAGCCCCGCGCAGGTGATGGCCAGCAGGCAGGAACGCGTGAAGGGCACTCTTTGTGTTTGGGAAAACATGCGTTTCTACTGCTTGTATGCAAAGGAACTTCCCTGGCACACCTCTCTTCCTAACACGCAGCATGGCGTGCATCTAATGTTCTACGTAAAGCCAGCGCAAAGTAAGTTGGTTTTGAAATGTTGAGATTTTTCGGGGCGCCTGGGTGGCTCAGTCGTTTGAGCGTCCGACCTCGGCTCAGGTCATGATCTCACAGCTCGGGAGTTCGAGCCCCGCGTCGGGCTCCGGGCTGACAGCTCGGAGCCTGGAGCCTGCTTCTGCTTCTGTGTCTCCTTCTCTCTCTGCCCCTGACCCACTCGCATTCTGTCTCTGTCTCTCTCAAAAATAGGTGAACATTTAAAAAATTTTTTTTAAAAAGTAATATTGAGATTTTCACACTGCTGGCCCCCACTCTGCCATCCTCTGGACCGGGCAAACCCCAGCTGGTGAAAGATAACCCAGAATATTGCAACACAGGGATTTGCGGGCTTGCTTGATTCAGCCCGAGCCTCTTCCAGCTGTGGGAGGCTCTGACGGTGACGGGGTGTGGAAAGGATGCGTGTCTTAGGGATAATAACGACCCGTGGAGCTTCACTTGCCTTGGCTGTGCCTTCCCCTTCCCTGGGATAGGGGTCTTCCGGGGCATTAGCGTCTAAGCCTCGTGAGAAGTGCTCTGTGACTTCCTGGGTGACCATTAGGGGATCCGCATCTTGAGGGAAAGGTCATCCCTCGTCCCAGGTTGACAAAGTGTGAAGAGCGTGGGCTTTGCCATGAGCTAGACCTTGGTTCCGATATTAGCTGTGCAGCTTTGAGTAAATGACCTAACCTCTCTGAGCCTCTGTTCCCCTTTTCCATAAAACAGGGACAAGGGCATTGATATTGTCCCACACAGAACCCTTCTGACGACTGCCCCGGGGAAATCCACAGCGAAATCGTTAAGGGCACGGCGCTGGAGCTCGTCTGCTGGGGTCAAGTCCTGGTTTGACTGTACAAAGCTACGTGGCCTTGGGAGCAATACCTGTCCCCGCCGGGCCTCACTTTCTCTTTCTGTAAAATGGGGGCAGCGATAACATCTATCTCAGGGGGCCTTTATGAGGACTCCGTGAGTTGATACTTGTCAAGGGCTTTTATCACGACTTGATAGATTGTAACCGCTACCGAGGCGTTTGGTAAATGAACCCAAGCGTCTGGCGATAGATCTTGGCTATTGTCATTCTCCTCCTCAGGGTCCAGCTCAGTGACCTGCAAGGAGCCGGGGCTCGTACAAGGGCGTGGAGGTCCGCTTCTCAAGATCTTCTCGCACTGGGGCGGCTGACATGGGGGTCTGAGATGACAGCCCCAGGGGGGCACTGTCACCTGCCAGGGAGGCCTTCCCCTGCGAGGCAGCCGGACGCACTCGACCCCTCTCTCCCCTCCCCCCCCCCCCCCCCCCAACCCGGCCATACTGACCTGAGCTCTCCATGGGAGCCCGGGGTACGTGTGAAGAGGATGTGGTCGTCTCAGCAGCAGAGTGGAAAGTGAGGTGGTTGTTTTTCCGCACAGACGTGGTTCTGCAAACTAAGAGGCAGTTAGCGTAAGTGGTTGAAAGGTTACAGAAAGTGCGTCTGGGGGAATGGAGGGGCTCCTGGGGGACCCAGGCTCCCAGCACGTCGGAGGAAAGGCTACATTTATTTCAGAAATTCCTCTGCGGTGCTGGCTCTGAGCCTGGCACTCTTCTAAACACTGAAAAATGACCAACGTTTAAATATTTGCATTGACCTTAGGAGGTGGGTACTATTTTCTCTCCCTTCTACAGGCAGGGACGTTGAAGCACAGTGAGGTTAAGTAACTATGGAAGGTTTGGGCGCCTGGGTGGCTCAGTTGGTTAATTATCCGACTTCTGCTCAGGTCGCGATCTCACGGTTCATGAGTTTGAGCCCCACATCGGGCCCTCTGCTGTCAGCACAGAGCCCGCTTTGGGTCCTCTGTCTCCCTCTCTCTCTGCCCCTCCCCAGCTAGCACTCTCTTTCTCTCTCTCTCTAAAAAAAAAAAAAGACTATAGAAGGTCAAATAGCTTTACCAGCTCAGTAAAGGACTGAGCACTGGACTCAGACTATCTGGTTCGAGCCTGTGCCCTCAGTCACGGCCCCCGCCCGCCCCACCGTGACCGCAGTGGGAGACCCCCCCCCAAACCCTGCTTCCCAGAGCAACAAACTCCACAACTAAGTGAACTCCACAATAAATGAATGAAAACATACCTGGGAAAGCTAATTTGGAGACACAGAACAATAAGTAAATATTAGGAATGGTAAAGGCCATATATATACAATGAAATAAAATTATAATGCACTCTGAATAATTTTAGCCTACTGATAATCACAGAATGAGCATTAAAATGTGTTATACCATTGGCAATGTTTAGAAAGAAAACACACATATCATATATCATGATGTATATCATATACATATATCATACATGTATATGGTGTATACATATATCATATATATATATATATATATATATATGTAGCAAAACAAAATTCTGAACCCTATATATCACACCTGGTTTTCTAGGAAAATAAAAATGACACAAAAGACTCCAGAAGAATTAGGAAAACTACTTATGTTAGTGATCAGTGAGAAAATAAAGAAAGTTGTCAAAGAACCAGTTCTTAAAAAGTGCTATATGTCTCAGATGGTTCCTCTGATAAGTTCTCTCAAACCAGCAAAGAAAAATGTTATGCTATTACAACTGTTTGAAAGCATAGAGAAAGAAGGAAAGAGTCTCTGAAAAAGCCAAGTTATCCCTGATAACAAAATCTAATAAAGATAGTTTAAAAAGTAGACGAAGCACTCCACACCCACTGGGATAGGTGTTTAGGGGTGCCTGGATGTGGGTGGCTCAGTCGGTTAAGCGTCAGACTTCGGCTCAGGTCATGATCTCGCAGTCCGTGAGTTCGAGCCCCGCGTCAGGCTCTGTGCTGACAGCTCAGAGCCTGGAGCCTGCTTGGGATCCTGTGTCTCCCTCTCTCTCTGCCCTTCCTCCACTCACGCTGTCTCTCAAAAATAAACATTATAAAAAAAGAAAATAACTGATACTATCAAGTGTCAGTAAGGACGTGAAGAAATTAGAGCCCTGATGCACTGCAGGTTGGAATTCAAAATAGTACAGCTGTGGTAGAAAACAGTACAGCGATTCCTCAAAAAGTTAAACACAGATTTACCATACGCCCCACAAATTCCACTTCTAGGTAAATACCCAAAAGAATTGAAAATAGGGATTGTAACAGATACTTGCACACCAATGTTCATAGCAGCATCATTCAAAATAGCCAAAAATTGGATACACTTCAAATGTCCATCAACAGGTGACCGGGTAAACAAAATGTAGTCTATCCATACAATGGAAAATTATTCAACCTTAAAATATCATCCTTGAAATATCATCCTAGGCGCAATAAGTCAGGCCAAAAGGACAAATATTATATGATTCTGTTTACATGAGGCACCCACAATAGGGAAATCTAGAGAGACAGAAAGTGTAACGGAGGTTATCAGGAGCTATGGGGAAGGAGGAACAGGGAATTATTATTCAATGGGTACAGAGTATCTGTTTGGGATGTTGAAAAAGTTCTGGAAATGGACAGTGGTCATTGTACAACATTGTGAATGTACTTAATGACACTGAGTTGTACACTTTAAAAAGGTTAAAATGGAAAATTTTACGGTATGTATATTTTACTACAATAAACAGATATCAAAAATATAAAATAAATATTGCTAATGAATTCAATGAATTCAAATTATAATGTATTCTGAATAATTCTAGCCTAGAAAGGAATATTAAAATGTGATTACATGTCGGCAACAATTAGAAAAGATTAAACCTTGGCAATGATTGGAAAAGATAAAAATATCAACTCTTGATGAGGATGTGGAAAAATTTTGCTCTGCCGTAGGGAGTTGGTGAGAATGGAAATTGGTATAGCTTCTCTGGAGGGTAGCTGGCCAATAAGTGTCAAAATTCAAAATGTGCACACTCTTTGCCTAAGCCACTCCACCACTAGGCATTTATCCTAAGGAAATAACTGGGTGAGTGAATAAGGATTATGTACAACAATGGTCATTGAAACATTGTTTATAAGGGAGAAAAAGAGAAGAAACTTAGAGGCCCGACTACAGAGTATCAATTAAGCAAATTAAAGTAATGTGGGCAATGGAATACAGAGCAGACATAAAAATGATGATGTATGTCTACATTTACTTACTTGAAAAGATTCTCAGAAGTATCCATTTAATTTTTTTTCATGTTTATTTATTTATTTTTGAGAGAATCCCAAGCAGGCTCCGAGCCGTCAGCACAGAGCCCGACGCAGGGGCTCAATCTTACAAACCATGAGATCATGACCTGAGTCAAAATCAAGAGTCAGATGCTCCACTGACTGAGCCACCCAGGGGCCCCTGGAAGTATTTGTTTTAAACACCAGGTAACAAAACAGTTAACACATTCCTAACACATTAATTTTAAAAAGAAGACTTCTAAATTTGCTCAGATGTATGGTAAAAAGTCAAGAAAAAGTAAACGTCAAAATGTGACATTGGAGGTCCTCGTTCTGGTTAAACACGGAGTAAGTACACTCCACTGTAACTCTCCAACTCAATACAACTAAAAACTCTGAATAGTATGCGTGCGATCGCTATCTGAGGATTCTGAAAGGTAAACGGTGGCAGGCAGAATGGGGAAGAAAACCAGCACTCGAAGCAAGAATGATCTGGCAATGAGTTTCCTGCACTCCCCCCACCCTCCCCATTATACACTGGCCTAGACACAAAGGCATCCTAAAACTCACAAGTGCACACTTAGGGCAGACAGAAAGAGCTGGAAGGAAGCCTCCCTTCCTGCTGTGAGGAGCAAAGAAAGGGTCCCCAAAGGATTGGAGAGATGGGGGAATTTACTTTTTCTTTTGCATTTTGTTCTAGCCCCCAGGAAATCTTGAAATAGCAGTAGCAGCAGCAGTGAGGGGCATGCAGATACCTAAAATTCTGAAAAAGGGAAATTATTCCCTCTTACTAGAGGAACTATAGTTCCAAGGGCATGGGAAGAATCCTTAATACTTTTATTCCCCCCTCTATCACAGGAACAAAACCCAGAAATAACAAATAGAAGATAAATAATAAAATGGTAGACATGAATAAAAATATATCAATAGTTATATTAGATGTAAATGGTCTAAACACACCAATTAAAAGACAGAGATTATCTGGGGGCGCCTTGGTGGCTCAGTTGGTTAAGCGTCCGACTTCGGCTCAGGTCATGATCTCACGGTCTGTGGGTTCGAGCCCCGCGTCGGGCTCTGTGCTGACAGCTCAGAGCCTGGAGCCTGCTTCGGATTCTGTGTCTCCCTCTCTCTCTGCCCCTCTCCTGTTCACTCTCTGTCTCTCTCTCAAAAAATAAACATTAAAAATTTTTTAAAAATTAAAAAATAAAAGACAGAGATTGCCAGCATTTAAAAAGAAACAGAAAACAGGGGCTCCTGGGTGGCTTAGTCAGTTAAGCCTCCAACTTCAGCTCAGGTCATGATCTCATGGTTCGTGGGTTCGAGCTCCACATCAGGCTCTGTGCCGACAGCTCAGAGACTGGAGTCTACTTTGGATTCTGTGTCTCCCTCTCTTCTCTCTCTGTCTCTCCCTTGCTATCTCTGTCTCAAAAATAAATAAAATAAAGTAAATAATAATAAATAATAAATAAATAAAAATAAAATTAAAAAAAGGAAACAACTCTATGCTGTTTGCAAAGTTCACTTCAAATATAATGTCATAGGTAAGTTAAAAGCAAAAGAATACAAAAAATACTACCTGACTATTAATGAAAAGAACACTGAAGTAGCTGAATTAATATGAGACAAAGTCGATTTCAGAGCATGGAAAATCATAATGATAAAAACATAATGATAAAAGAAACATAATGATAACAGTTCATGAAGAAGATATAACAGTGCTAAATATGTTTGCACCTAAAAACAGGGCTTCAAAATACATAAAGGAAAAACTAATAAAACTAAAGGATAAGTAGGCAAATCCACAATTAGTGGGAGATGTTAACAATCCTTTCTCAGTAATTGATAGCACGAGCACGTGGAAAATCAGGAAGGACACAGAATGAGCAAATAATACTATCAACCAACTGAATATAACCAGCATTTATAGAACAGTATACACAACAATAGCAGAATATGAATTCCTTTCAAGTGCATGTGAAATATTCACCCAGATAGACAATACCCTTGGTCATTAAACAAACCTTAACAACTTGAAAATAATTGAACTATATAAAGTAAGTTTGCTGATCATAATGAAATTAAACTTGAAATCACTAACATGAAGATAACTAGAAAATATCTAAATATTGAGATATTAAACAACACATTTCTAAATAACCCATATCCCCCCCCCCAAATATGAGGGACTACTATGCAACTCATTTTAGGAGTCTAGTGCTCTCCTGATATCAGAACCAGACAAAGATAGCACAAGAAATGGAAACAGACCGCTATCCTTATAAACATATATGAAGAAAATTCTCAACAAAATATTAGTACACCGAGACTAGCAATATATAAAAAGAATAATGCATAACAACCTGATGGGGTTTGTCCCAGGAAGGCAAGACTGATTCAATATTTGAAAATCAATCAGTGTAATATACTATATTAAAGGTTTAAAAAGAATAACATATGCTTCTGTTAACTGATGCACTAAAAACATTTGACAAATGTTAACATTTATGATTAAAACTTAAGAGTAAATCAGGAATTTAAGGGAACTTCCTTAATCTGACAAAGAGCCTTTAACCAAAAAACCCCACAGCAAACATACGTAATAGTAAAAAAAAAGTGAATGTTTTCCGTGAAAGGTTAGGAAAAGGCAAGGACACTCTCACCACCTCTATTCGACAAATCAACACAATACTGGAAGTCAGTGTAATAAGACAAAGGAAAAAGAAAAGGAAGTAGAAGAAGGTAGGAAAAGAGGTATACAGATTGGAAAGGAAGAGATAAAACTATTTGCAAACAATACGGCCCTACTCACAGGTAACAGGTGTACAAAGAACACCCCTAAGAATCTACACAGAAATCTCCTAGAACTAATAAGTGAGTTTGCCAGGATCACAGGATATAATGTCAGCATACAACCTCAGGCAATGTATGTATACTAAAAACAACTAGAAACCAAAATTTGAACCACAATGCCATTTAAAATAGCTCCCAAAGGGGCGCCTGGGTGGCTCAGTCGGTTAAGCGTCCGACTTCAGCTCAGGTCACGATCTCGCGGTCCGTGAGTTCGAGCCCCGTGTCGGGCTCTGGGCTGATGGCTCGGAGCCTGGAGCCTGCTTCCGATTCTGTGTCTCCCTCTCTCTCTGCCCCTCCCCCGTTCATGCTCTGTCTCTCTCTGTCTCAAAAATAAATAAACGTTAAAAAAAAAATTAAAAAAAAAAATAAAATAGCTCCCAAAGGAAAAAAAAAAAAAGAGAGAGAGAAATACTTAGGTATAAAGCTAACAAAACACAAATAGGATCTGTATGGTGAAAATCACAAAATGCTGAAGAAAGAAATCGAAGAACACTGAAAATAAATACAGACACACACAGTTTATGATGTGGAACATCCAGTAGAGTTGAGACGTCCATTCTCCCCAACTGATTTTTAGATTTAATGTAATTCCAATAAAAAAACCATATTTCTTAAAAACAAAATTTTTAATGTTTATTTATTTTTGAAAGAAACAGAGTGCAAGTGGGGGAGGGGCAGAGAGAGAGGGAGACACAGAATCCAAAGCAGACTCCAGGCTCTGAGCTGTCAGCAGAGAGCCCGACACGGGGCTCGAACCCATGAACCATGAGATCATGACCTGAAATCAGTTGTTTAACCGACTGCGCCACCCAGGCGCCCCAAGCTAAGTCTTTTCAACAAATGATCTGGAACAATTGATCATCAATAGGCAAAAAAAAAAAAAAAAAAGGGTATCTCAACTTAAATCTCACAACTCAAACCAAGGTAAACTCAAAATGTTTCACAGATCTGAATGTAAAAGGCAAAACTATAAAGGTTCAGAAGAAAACATAGGGAGAAGTCTTTGTGCCCTTGGGTTAGAGAGAATTCTGAGATATGATACCAAAAGTATGATCCATAAAGGAAAAAACTGATAAACTGGACTTGGGCAAAATTAAAAACGTTGGCTTTGCGAAAAGGGCCTTTAAGAAAATGAGAAGACAAAGTATACAGTTGGAGAAGATGTTTTCAGATCGCATATCTGACAAAGAATTTGTATCCAGGATGTATAAAGAACTCTCAAACCTCGACAGTAGGAAAACAAATGATACCCCCGAAAGGGAAAAATATTTAAACAGACAGTTCATCCAAAAAGTTATGGGGATGGCAAGAAAACACAACAAAACAACACAAAAATCATGTTACTAGTCATCAGGGAACGCAGATTAAAACTGGGAGACACGAACATACACCATTGGAAGGGCTACACTTTAGTCACAGGCAATATAAAGCACTGGAGAATAGGGGCGCCCCCCCGGGGGGGGGGCTCAGTCGGTTGAGTGTCCAACTTCAGCTCAGGTCATGCTCTCCCGGTCCGTGAGTTCGAGCCCCCCGTCGGGCTCTGTGCTGACAGCTCGGAGCCTGGAGCTGCTTCCGATTCTGTGTCTCCCTCTCTCTCTCTGTCCCTCCCCTGCTCGTGCTCTTTCTCTCTTTCTCAAAGGTCAATAAACATTAAATTTTTTTTTAATTAAAAAAAGACATTCATGGGGCGCCTGGGTGGCGCAGTCAGTTAAGCGTCCGACTTCAGCTCAGGTCACGATCTCGCGGTCCGTGAGTTTGAGCCCCACGTTGGGCTCTGGGCTGATGGCTTGGAGCCTGGAGCCTGTTTCCGATTCTGTGTCTCCCTCTCTCTCTCCCCCTCCCCAGTTCATGCTCTGTCTCTCTCTGTCCCAAAAATAAATAAAAAACGTTGAAAAAAAAATTAAAAAAAAAAAAAAAGACATTCGTTTTGATATACAAGTGCTTTGGATTACAAGCGTGTTTCCAGAACGAGCTATGCTCGCAAACCAAGGTTTTACAGTACTATCTTTGACTTTATTGGTATTACGTAACAGCTGGTGCACAGGAGCGAGCTAACGTACACACACGTTGTGATCCCTAACGAGACAAACGGTCCCCCGTGAGCCCGCCACCCAACTCGGGAAGACCTGCTATCACATTGCCCTGCGCGTAACGCAAAAGCAGGGTAACGACAAAATGGTAAGACTCCTAAAATAATTGCTCCTCTGGCCTGTCCCTTCCTGGGTGCCCGTGTGACCCATCCCTGACTGCTCTGACTTCAGCCTCCTTTGTGGGATAGGTGCCCAAAAGTGCCAAAAACGTCCAGCTCTTTCGTGCCAACATTTTGATAAAGGCTGGATGTGTCGACCAGTCATGTCGTTCGTTCTTTCTGAAGATGGTCTGTGGCATGTTTTTGTGGGCGACAGGAGACGTCACAGTCTGAAGGGAATGTGAAATATCAGACCTGAAGATCCAGTCGTGAATCTAAGCGTGTGGCTGATCCCGGGGTGCCTGCAGTCTGGGGAGGGGGTGGCGGAGCTGGGGTGGCCTGAGGCGCTGCCCGGTGGGGGACGGGGCGGACCCTGCCCCCAAAGCCACTGATGCAGGGAAGCCGAGGGAGGCTTCCCAAGTGGGACCCGGGGAGCTGGATTCCCAGGTCGCCCTCTGGTAGTGGTGAAAACTGACCATGATGACCTCTGCCCCAACCCACCGGGTCCAAGCTACCATCACCGCTTGCTGAGATTGTGGCCATGCCCCCCAAAAGTCCCCGTGCTTCCCCGCTGTCCCCTACAACCCAGTCCTTGACTGAAGCCCTCCAGTGGCATCTCTTAGATCTTAGAACACCCCACACTCCTCGCCCTGCCTAAATCTGGCCTCGTCTGGCCCCCGTGCACCTCTCCACCTTTATCTCTCCCCCCTCTCCCTCTGGCTTACCCGGCTCTCACTTCGTGGCTCATTAGGTTCCTCGCACCTGCCAGACCCAGGCCTACCTCAGGGCCTTTGCACACCTCTGCCTAGAACGCCTTTCCCCACAGCTAGGTACTTCTCAATATTCAGGTCTCCCTAAAAAAAATTTTTTTTTAACATTTATTCACTTTTGAGAGACAGAGCGTGAGCGGGGGAGGGCAGAGAGAGAGGGAGACACAGAATCCGAAGCAAGGCTCCAGGCTCCGAGCCGTCAGCACGGAGCCCGACGCGGGGCTCGACCCCACGAACCGTGAGATCGTGACCTGAGCTGAAATCAGACGCTCAACCGACGGAGCCCCCCAGGCGCCCCTAGATCTCATTTTAAATGTCCCCTCCTTAGAGAGGGAGGTCGCTCTATCTAAACTAAACTCCTCTCCCCACCCCAGGCAATACTCCAGCACACTCTCATTTCATTCACAGCATTTATCGGTATCAGGCGTCTTCCCATGTAATGATTAATTTTCTCGGCTACTCGTTGGAATGTGCCGCCGTATCTATCCCCTGCCGCAGGCCCAGCACCTCCGGGCCATGCTGGCACCCGGGAGACAAGGCATAAATATTTTGGAGAGCAAAGGTGAGGTATCGTGCCAAAAGTCACATGGCTAATGAATGATGAAACCAGGACTAGAGCCGAGATCTCAGCTGGGGGTGTGAGGTCACGGGCCACCCCCCCCCCCTTACACTCTCCACCCCTTCCTCCCCACCCCCACCCCTCGCAGGACACCTGCTGCCCCAGGGAAGATAGAATGAACACACAGACAAGCTTCTGTCCGGGTGGCGTCAGTGGGGAAGGAATACTGGGCAGCCTGGAAGGAAAAGACATCCCAGAGATAGAGACGAAAAGGGGGTATGTGTGTCTCAGGACTCACGGTGCGAAGCCGGGACTATTCTGGGCTGACTTTTAATGGAAAATGAACTTGGAAGAAGCGTGACCAATGGGTGCCAGAAAACCGCCTTATCCATTTTCCTATTCGCTCATTTGCTGACTCATTCACCACACATTTATTTGGGACTTATATGTCCTCCTGCAGGCGCTGGAGAGGCTTTGTGCCTCTGTAATGGATTTCCTGTCCTTTGGGGGCTGTTGACCATAGTGGGGGGGGGGGAGCCCTCAGGGGACAGGCAACCAGACAGGAAATGGAAATATGCAGAACCCGGGTCATTCTCAAAATGCATCAACATCGCCTTTGTCTCCACTTGGGCCGACATGCATTTCTTAGGGAATGAGGCTTGCACCTTTTAGCCCCCAAACATGCCTCTGAAGGTTTTCTAGATGCATCTCACGGGAGCTCATTGTATATGGTCACACGGTGGAGATTTCGGGAGCTATCGGCGGACGACAGAAGCCTCCACCCCGTCCTGAATGGCTCATACTTTCTGACTCCTCAGATATGATTCTGTCTCAGCACTGGGGGCTGTTCTTTGCTCCTAGTGGGTGAGTGGGGGGTGTTATCTGGTCCACCGGCCCACTGGGCTTTGGGTAATTTACCCCACCAGGGAGGGCGAGGGTTTGCCATTCATTTTTAATTTTTTTAGTGTTTATTTATTTTTGAGAGAGAGACAGACAGCGTGCTAAGGGGTGTGTGGGGGGCACAGAGAGAGTGGGAGACACAGAATCCGAAGCAGGCTCCAGGCTCTGAGCTGTCAGCACAGAGCCCGACGCGGGGCTTGAACCCACCAACTGTGAGATCATGCCCTGAGCCAAAGTCGGACGCTTAACCGACAGAGCCACCCAGGCGCCCCAATGATGTTTCTTTCGAATTCCCAGCAAAGGGTCCCCTGTGTTGGCAGCAACCTGTCCCAGCCCTCTGTACCCTTCCAGAAGGCTGGGACACCACACATAAGCACAGGCGATGGTTTTGGAGGTAAAACACAAAAACAAAGCCTGAGAAACAGATCTAGGAACAGAGAGTGAAGCTTCCAACCACAGACATGGAACCTCCATTTGGGCTGCTCAGAGGCCCTCTTGGCTGTCTTCCTAGTTCCTGGCAGGGTCTGGAGTGATGGCATTGCTGAGCAAATCAAGGAGCATCTATGGAACACCCACGTGTCCTGCCCAGGCAACAGCAATTGGACAAGGGCCGGGGAGTTCAGAGATGAAGGAAGGAGACAAGGTCCTTGCCCGTCAGACTGTGGGGCCCCGCCGCTCCGTGACTTCTTAAGGACAGCAGTGTGGCCCTGGCCACCACACTCCTGGCCCACCACCAGCACACTGACGCCCTCACGGACCCGTATTCACAACACGCCTGACAACGAACCCATTTCACAGATTCTCACTGGGGCCCTGGAGGCATGTCCTGCCTACTATATCAATACAATTCACCTTTCAATTAAAAACCACGCCGATGGTAAATCCAAAATGTACAAACCGCTCTCCAGTGAAAAGCAAACATCCTCACTCCTCCTCTGGGCCACCGGCTCCTCTCACCCGCTCCCCAGAAGAAACCATAGCTCTAGAAAATTTGCATCTGTGGCCAACTTTTTCAAAAAAAGGCCGTATTTCACATAAAAATCGAGATTCTCAGCTTTACATAGAGGCAGAGCCCAAGCGGGAGAGGGGCAGAGAGAGGGAGACTCAGAATCCGAAGCAGGCTCCAGGACCTGAGGCGTCAGCACAGAGCCCGACGCGGGGCTCGAGCCCACGAACCGTGCGATCGTGACCTGAGCCAAGGTCGGATGCTTAACCGACGGAGCCACCCAGGCGCCCCTTGAGATGCCCAGCTTTTATGTAAAAGGAATAACTTGGAGATCTGGCCACAGCCAGCCCACAGTTCTTCAGGGCAGCTACTCACGGGTGTCTAATGGCTGCTGTCTCCGTGCAGAGGGCCAGGGCCCTCCCCCCACCCCCTCCGCTGTGCCCGTGAGCTTGTCTGGGGCATCATTCGTGCCCCTGCCTGGCCCCTGGAGGTGGGCAGTGAGCAATCCCCCAGCTTTGCTGTGGCTCCAGTCCTAACGCTCCAAGAGGAGTTATTATGTGAGCTGGGCACCGGGGTTGCCCACGGTGCCCCTGTGAGTCAGTCAACAAACATCCACGGTGCCAAGCACCATACATTACATCCTGTTTCCTTTAGTGCTGGGTCCCCTTTACCTGACGCTGCTTCTACCAATAGGAAGCCCTTGCTAAATATCCTTGAATGACAGACCATCAAGGCACTCGTAGGACAGGGTCACCGTCCCCAACCTCTCTCAGGCTAGGGAGCAGAGACTAGTCTGTGGGGACCGGCTGGTTGGACAAAGGGTACAGGAAATGAAGATGATGCTTAGGATGCTGGCCAAAGAGACCCAGGCTCAGCGCCCTGAAACCAGTGGGAAGGGGGACCCAGGCTCAGCGCCCTGAAACCAGCGGGAGGGGGGACCCAGGCTCAGCGCCCTGAAACCAGTGGGAGGGGGGACCCAGGCTCAGCGCCCTGAAACCAGTGGGAGGGGGACCCAGGCTCAGCGCCCTGAAACCAGTGGGAAGGGGGACCCAGGCTCAGCGCCCTGAAACCAGTCAGGAAGATTCCCAGCAGCTGGCGTGGGCAGCATGGAAAGCGGCCGAGGGGTGGATCCCAACCACCTGGGAGGAGCCTCCCCACCCCATCCCTGCAGGCCCTCTCACCCTGCCCTGCACACGGCGTTCATTCATTTCATTCATTATTTCTTTTGCTCCGTCGTTATGGAGACCAGCAGCGTGCCAGATACCGTCCTACAGACACAAGGTAAGAAAGCCAGGCCTTCAACGGGAGACCCAATAAACGGGTGCATTCATTCGCTCACTCATTCATTCGTTCAGCCCCTTCTGTATGTTAGACCCGGTTCCAGGTCCTGGGGATTTGGCAATAATTTAAGATAGACAAAAACACCTGCTGTCATAAAGGCTACAATCTAACGGGCGTGTAGGGAGTGTGCAGGGGGACACCCAGGAAACTCGAAAACTAAGCTGTATATTAGCTGATGGCCACTGCTGTGAGGATAAGGCCGGGAAGAGGGGGGGATGTGCGGTTCCAGAGCTGGGGGGGACTGGTTTCTACAAGGTTGACCGGAGAGGTCTCACTGAGGAGGTGACTTCTGGGTAGAAGAAACCTGGGTGCGGGGAGGGGGGAGGATGGATGGGAGCGAGTGGGGCCATATCTGCCCAAGACAGGGTCCAGGTGAAGGGATAAGCCAGGCCAGGTGCCGAGGTGCGGGGACAGTGTGGCCACAGCGTGGCGGGAAGGGGACGGCGGGAAGGGGCTGGGAGGCAATCCTTCACGGGCGTGTTTTTGTGCACACGCCTTGTGAGCTCTTGTGCCGGGTCATCCGAGAAGGTATCTATCGTGCACAGCCTGGGAGGACCGTGGCAGTGTCTCCCTGCTGGGGACACGGGGCAGATTTCCTTGCCGTCCAGCACAGTAGCAGCAATGTCCCCTTCCGGGGAAGAACTGGCACTTTGCCTGCTGCCCGCTGTGAAAGCCGGGGTTCCCTAAGGTCAGGGCTCCTTGGCTGATGGTGCACAGCACCCCCTTCCATGCTGCCCCCCCCCGGGACTTGGGGGATGAGGGGGACCCATCAACCTGACGCTCATGTGCTTGTGGGGCCACAAGTAATCGAGGCCTTTGCCTCAGACCCCAGAGTCTCCCATTTCCTGCTGGTGACAGCACGACAGGCTGACTTAAACAGTTACGAGGAGGGTGAAATCTTGGACACTTCACAGGGCTCGGCGACGTAGGGACAAGATCAGAGGCAAAGAAGGAAAGAATGGGTGAATGGATGAATGGATGAATGAATGAATGAACGAATGGCGTGGGATTCAGAGCGTACTCGTCCTTAAACGTAGAACTTCAGCAATAAACCATCCCCAGGCCAGGTGCAGACACACAGCTGGTCACTACCATGGGGTAAAAACACGTCTGGGGACCAACCACAGAACCGCAGAGGTGGCCACAGGGATAAGTCAGCGGGACCCTGTTTCCTGCCGCTGTTACTGCTCGAGACTGGTGCCAGGCAAGCAGGGGGAGACTTCCAGGAACAGGCCCGGCTGGGGGGTCAGTGTTCCCAGCAGTGAAGATCCCGGCTGCTGACCTGCCCACCCCGGCGCCCCAACCCCACACTGAGGGCTCCTCGTCCAGACCGTTTGCACAGAACCCTCCATCCAGCCCTCCCTGCGGCCATCCCTTCGGGCTTAAAGGCCAAGAACAAAGACACAGAGTTTCCGAAGGTGGCAGCTCTGCCCCCCACCTGTCATCAGCCCCCCCCCCCCCCCCTCTGGCACAGGGACAAGGGACCCCCTCCCTCTGCCACTGACCCACTTCCCCCTCCTCCTGCCGGCGCTGACTCACAAACCCCTGAGTTTTGGGGGCAGATGCTATTTCCAGTGTTCTGACCTTTTCTATCCAAGGAGACAGTCACACTTGCCCGGCTCTTTGGTTTAGAGCATGTGATTCGTGGGCTCCCAGTAGGAATGCCGAGCTCTGAGGGGACCCCTCGACCCTCAACCCTCATCCTACGAGGCCCACTCGGGCTGTCCAGGTTCCCGAGGCGCCGGGGACGTGGGGGCCCTGCGCTCTGCTGTTCCCTGGGGATGGGGCAGGCCTGTTTCCCTTGCTGTGTCTGCCACCGGCCGGGGAGGAAACACCTGGATGTGAGAGAGACAGTCTGGAGGAGGCGGGGAGGAGAGCATTGTTCTGGGGGGGGGGGGGCAGGGAGCCCGGGAGGAGTCTGACGGGGCGTGGGTGTAGACCAGGAAACCCCTGGGGACCAGATTCACGCCCACCATGTCGGCCAAGAAGCAGGTCCTGGTGAGGGGCTATGTGGCAGTGTGGCCGGGCTGGTGGCACTTGGTGCCAGACTGCCTGGATCCCAGTCCTCTCTCTGGCTGTCACAACTTGGGCTGCCTGCTTAGAACCTTTGTGCCTCAGTTTCCCTGTCTTTAGAGGAGAGCTAGGCATAGCACCTGCCTCGTCGGATTACTGCAAGGACAAAATGAGATGATCCTCGGGGCGCCCGGGGGGCTCGGTCGGTGGAGCATCTGACTCTTGGTTTCGGCTCAGGTCACGATCTCGCGGTTCGTGAGTTCAAGCCCCGCGTCGGGCTCTGGGCTGACAGCTCAGAGCCTGGAGCCTGCTTCACATTCTGCGTCTCCCTCTCTCTCTCTGCCCCTTCCCTGCTCATGCTGTGTCTCTCTCTCTCTCAAAATAAATAAATAAACATTTAAAAACTGACCCTCTATGAACTCTTCTCTTCAGCAGCCAAATGGACTCACCAGCTGTGTTTCCCCGTAAAACCCCCTGCTTTGCACCTGCTCTCCTGCTATGGGTTTGCACACTTTGTTCTCAACCGGGATGCCTGCTGCCTCACCTCTGCACACAGACCCTCCCTGGCCCTCAAGGCTCGGGTGCGGCCTCCTGTAAAGCCCCCTGGAGCCCCTGCCCCGAGGTCACCTGCGAACGTGCCTCCATTTGCCTCGGGACCTTGCGCACTTTGCTTTCTGTTGGTCACTTACTTGTGCTGCGTCTTAAGGCCCCACCAGCTGGCCAACTTCTTGAGCACCGGGACCTGGCCTTGCTCGGCCTCTGGCCCCGACTGCACAGCTAGAAGGCGCTCGATCGTGCGTGTGGACAGAAGCAACCGGACCAGCATGATCGTCACCTGGCTCCCCAGGAGGGACAGACACATGATGTCCCAGAAGGGGTGTAGACGGGACCAGAAGGCCGACTCGGGGGCCAGTGCCTTGCTCACCTGCCCTGTTGTCTTTGGCAAGACGCCGCATCTCTCTGAGCTATAAAACGGGCATGAAAATACGTATCCGGCCCACCTCTGACGGCACATGAGAATCTGGTGGGACGATACGTGTGCTCTCCTGCCCCGGGCGTGTGTAACCAGTTATAATATTGATACTTACAGGATCCAGAGAAGAAAGGAGGGGTCCCCTTGCCGGGTCCTGGGTGAAAGGATCTTAACTTGGCAGAGTGATCCTGGGGGGCCACCGCCTCTGGTAACCCTTCTCAGCAAGGCTGGGCCTCACGTACAGAAGAGCCAGGGGCGTCTCGGCCCCTCCAGGGCTCCCTGCCTTCCTCCTCCTTCCTTCTGGCCCCTCCACCTGCTCTGCCCGGATCTGCCTCTCCCAGCTTCCTCCCTGGACACCTTACCCCAGCCAGCACCTACCTTAGCTCGGCTGGAGCTCGGTTCCCTAAGTCTTTCTGCCGACTGGCTCCCCCCCTGTCTGTGCAGGGAGGCTGCCGGCCCCAGAGAACCCGATGGCTCAGAGGGGCTCCAACGGGTGTCTCTGGTCCCCGCTGCAGCCTGCAGATCTGCAGAGAAAGGCCCAGTGTGGCACAGGCCCGACTCTGTCCCTCCTCTTCCTTCCCCTTCCCCGTGGCCCTCAAAGCTCCTCCCAGAACACATCCTGCTGCGAGGCTGCTTTCTGCAGAAGCTTTGTGGTCCCCCGCGGTCACTGGAGGCTCTTCCTTTCGATGGGGCAGGAGGGGAAGCCTCCATAGAGTCCCCCTGTGGTGCTGACTGGGCTGTGATGCCGGGGACCCTGAGCTCCCTCCAGAGCTCCATACACGCCAGCTGCCATCGACGCCCGGAGACTGGCAGCCAGAGGGCCACCTAACACTTTCAGTTCAAGGTGCATGAACTGAGCCTTCCTCCCCCGCCCCCACCAAGCCCACCTGTCCGCTCCTCACCTCAGAATCAGAAACTTGGGGGGGGGCATCCTCAACGCCTCCCTCTCTCTCCCCTGTTCCATCTAAATGCAACCGAGTCCCACGTCATAAACTGTCCCCTTTTCCCACCCCCACGACTGCCACCATCGCCCTCCTCCCGAGTGACCGTAGAAGCCTGATCCACAACCGCATCACAGCCAAGAGCCCCTCTCTGATGCTGAAACACAAATCGGATCACATTACGCCCGCAGTACAGCCTTCAATGGCTCCCTGTTACCTTTAGGAGAAAGGCCAGACTCCACCTCGCGATTTGCACGGCTCCTCTTGACCCGGTGGCTCCTTGATCCCCAAGCCCAGGCTGCGACCCCTCCCAGGAGTCCTGATCGCCGGCAGTTCTGTGATGGTCCAGGTGGCCCCTGGGCTCCAGGCCTGCACGTGTGCTGTGGGCTCCCCTTCTGTCCTCCTCCTGGCTCCAGCAGAGAAGAGGAAACACGTAGGTCAGAGAGGAAGGAGGAAAGTGGGGTGCCTGGCAGCTGGGAAAGGAGACGGGGTCCAGGACATGGTGGTCAGCGGTGTCAAAGACTGCGGAGAGGGCGCGGATGAAGGGAGCAGCAAAAGCAGCTGCTGACCTGGGCACTTAGGAGAGAGCAGCGTGGGGGAGCGGATCACCTCCAAGGTGTGGACTTGTTGGCTGGCCCGTCGTAGTCTTTCTTTTTCTCACAATTTGAAGCCAAGCAGTATTTTGGGACATCCACACATTTCTAGACCTTCGAAAAGCTCACAGATGCTCTGCTATCATCTGGTTTGGCCTAATGGTAAATGTCTCTGGAGAGAGACAGATCGCAGACAGCATGGCCTGAACGCCTGGATCCAGCCGTGCCTGCAACCCTCATGCCTAGAGCTACTGCTGATTGTTGGACTATGCGATCCAATAAATTCTCCCTCCTCTCCTTTTTGAGTAAGACTTCGACCTGGATTCTGTTACTTGGGTTCCTCCTTTGCGGCCAAAGAAGTCACTGATATTTTTTCTGCAAGGGTTTGCATGGCCTCTGCTCCATCACCCTAACTTTGCAGAAGAGCGCATTTGAAAAACAACAGCAACACCAAAAAAGAGCCCAGACGTTTCGATCATCTACTCCACGACTCAATCTTCCTGCCCTGTCTATTGTTTTTCTGCACCCCCTCTTGTGACTGGAGTGATAGTCTATCTCCTATCTTTGTATTTGAGTTCTTAGGTCATGTGTCTGCCCCATCTGTCTACCCTTCCCCCACAAGTTCTGGGGAAGCAGAGGCTAGGTCTTATGCATTATCCTACCCATCACGGGATAAGAGAGTGTTAAGAGAATGTTTGGCTCATTAAATACAACAAACAGATTGATGGATGGATGGATGGATGGATGGATAGATGGATGGATAGATGGATGAGTGGATGGATGTTGGATGGGGGATGCATAAGGGAAATGGGTAAGTCCAGGACAGGATAAAGGACCAGGGACTCTGCCCCTGCAGGTCTGGTATTCAGCAGCAGCCAGGCAGTGTGGTGGCCACAGTGGGCAGCCTCCTCGCCTTATCAGCTTTGGCTTAACTGAATCGGAAATCACAAGTCGACGTTGTGGCTGGCTGCACCCTCCTCTTTCAACAGCTGCTGTCTCGGCAGCCACCCTGGGTGTGGCAGCCACGGGTTGCTTGGTGACTGTGGACGGCTCCAGAGCTGTCCCCTGCAAGGATGGGCTGAGGCTTCTTCATGGGTCATGGACATCCAGGAACAGGAAAGAAGGAAGAGAAGGGAGAGACGAAAGACTGAGGGTTGCTAGCTGCCCCCTGAACCATCCATCCCCAAGGCAGGGGCGGGGGGGGGGACTGCCCCTTTGATCCCAGGGATGCCTTGCCTCTTAGCGGGGGGATTCTGCTTTCCAGGTGCTGAGGCCAGGCTTCCCATCTGCACCAATGTCCCCGGAAGAGCCCTTCCAGTCCCTTCTGTTCAGGCAAACACTTCCTGTTATTTTCCCACCCATTACTAAGCAGCCAAGACTTTTACACAAATTAAAATTTTAACCCGTAAACAAATTCAGAGAAATCCTCCTGACACTGTGGCAGCAGAGGCACCGGCCCCGGGATCAGGGCGCCCTGGAGGACCAAGGGTATTGGAGTCAGGTGAGATTATTGGCTTCGGACGCAAGAAGCCCAGGTCACTTGTGCCCTCGCCCCACCTTCCGGGGGAATGGTCTCGGGAGCCTCCGGCAGCAAATGCAGAATTCACCCATCTTGCCCTTTTCTTTCTTTTTTTAAATTTTTTTTAACGTTTATTTATTTTTGAGACAGAGAGAGCCAGAGCATGAACGGGGGAGGGTCAGAGAGAGAGGGAGACACAGAATCTGAAACAGGCTCTGGGCTCTGAGCTGTCAGCACAGAGCCCGACGCGGGGCTTGAACTCACGGACCGTGAGATCATGACCTGAGCCGAAGTCGGATGCTTAACCGACTGAGCCACCCAGGCGCCCCGACATCTTGCCCTTTTCTAAGGAATCCACCCACAGAAAATCCTAATGAGCAAAGTAAATCTCACTGAGGATCACAGGGGCGGGGTGGGGGGAGATAGGAGAGGCATGTACGTTACACGTCTCTTAGCAAACGATTGAAAAAACCTCTGTGGATATTTCTGTTGTCCAGACACCCTTTGTCCACACCAAGCCACCGGACTGGTGGGCTGGGGTGGGATCAGAAGGGCTCTTCTGCTTTCTCCTCTCTCCCCAAGTGACTCTGAGTCAGAGTCATGCATTGCTGGTTTCTCCGGCCCAGACTTTTTCCACAAAGGGAAGTCCTTTCAGGATCCTATTTGGAGAGGGGTGCCTGGGTGGCTCAGTTGGTTAAGCGTCTGGCTCTTGATTTCGGCTCAGGTCGTGATCTCACGGTTTGTGGGTTTGAGCCCTGCATCAGGCTCTGTGCGCTCTCTCTCTCTCTCTCTCTCTCTCCGCCTCCCCCATCCCCCCGACTCATGCTTTCTCTCAAAAATAGATAAACATTAAAAAAAAAAAAGGAAGTGCTTTCAGAGCACTTCCAACCCCACGTGTTTTACAAACACATCTAACTTCACGTATACAGCCACTTCAGGAGCTAGGGCGATTCAGGAGAGGGCTCACCTAAGTGGTCGGGAGGGCGCTTGAGCCAGGGGGAGCCCAGTCCAGCTCCAGGGAGCACTGCGGGCCGAGTCAATTGGAAGCCTGGCCCACGGTCCTCACCTTCCATCCCTCCTCAAGGAAGACCCAGGCATCGGCGTGGCTGGTACCCACTTGACGGGCACCTCTGCTTCTAGTGGATTCCCTCCAGCCCTCACGGCCACAGCCCCGGGAAACAGGGACTGTGGGACGACCTCGTGCTCTGAAGGAGTGGTCTGCCAAGCGTGGTCCCTGAACCAGCAGCATCGGTATCCCCTGGGAGCTTGTGAGCACCTGGTAGCATCTGCTGTGGGTGCAGAGAGGGAGGAAGAATCAGGAAGAATCAGTGGGAGTTAGGATAGTGGGGGGACGGTTAGTAGAAAAAGAGCTCCGGGCCCCCCCTTCCCAGTATCCTTTCCCTCTCCACCCGGTGATAATCGCTGTTGAAGGCCTGGGGTGATTGCACAAACTGATCTTCCACTGGCTTTGTTTACTTGGAGATCATGAGAGGTGTGGACCCAAGGACCAGCCGCTTTCTTTTCTTAAATTTAAGTGTCTGTATTTTCTGGCCCCAGTAACATATTGACATGGGTCAACATTCAGAGAAAAACCTGCCCACTCCCTCTCGGACAAGCCATTTGGGGAAGAAAACTTCCCTCCCCAGGATTCTCTTGGCAGGTGCACCGGTCGCCCCTCCCAGACTCCTCTGGGGCGGGGGGAGGGGCAGGGAGACCCTGCCGTGGGGGCGGGGCCTGCTCTCCGCGCTCCTCCCCTCCCCTGTTCTCCGCTGGGGGCTGGAGGAGCCTAGCTGGGGAGCAGGTCTGCAAGCTCCCCGGAACGTGAGGGGGGCGGCGTGGAGCCTCTTGAATGGATGAGATACTTAGCACAGTCGCTGTGTCTTCTCGCAAAAGAATTCCCACTAGGAACGGGGACTGGCTGGCAGGTCGAGAAAGCTGGGGGCGTCAAGAAGGCTGGGGGTGACCAGGATCGTTGAGAAAACTCGAAGACTCCCTTCATTACTCATGCAAACTGCCTGGCACCCACGGGCGCACCCATACTCGCACCCGGGCGCACAGATAACACCCCAACATGGGGACCTGGCTGGGCTCTGTTGTAACATTGTTGTAGCTGCACGGGCCCCTTCTCCTGCCTGGGTCTCAGTTTCCTCCTCTGTAACCGAGGGATTGCAGCGCGTATTTGCAAGGCCCTTGCCAGCTTCCTCACCGCCCCCCCACCAACGACCCCCGACAATCCTGGTGGGGTAGGGCTGCTCCCTCCTCTCCCTCCCCTCCCAACTCCCCCTCTCCAGAGGTCTCTGAGGACCCCCTTGAGACAGCCCTTTGGCCTGGAGTGCATTCACATAAGGCCTCCCTTCTGACTGCCTCCCCCTCCCTGCGCAGGGGAAGGCACAGACTGGCCCGGGGCCCGCCCACCTGCTCAGACCTCAGCTTCTCTCTCCTGCTCCCCCACCCCACCCACCCCCATTGGCGGGGGGTGCCTGCAGACCGTGGCTTCCATGTTGAAAGCGCCAGAGCTCCTCCAAAATTCCATTACAATGAAGCCAACCCTCTGGGATATCTGCCTAAACTTAATTTTTCTGGGCCTCAGACATGAGTGGCTTGGGGGAGTAGCAGAGCTTAGTGGTTAAGAGCAGGGACTCTGGGGCCCGTGGACGTGGGCTTGAAGCCTGGCTTCCCCTTTCCCGGGTCTCTGTGACCTTGGGCAAGTTCCTTAACTTCTCTGTCTCAGTTTCTTCCTCTGTAAAATGGATATAATAGTACCCGCCTCATGGGGCTGTTGGGAGACAGAAGCTTGGTAACAGAAGCATGTAGGGGTGCCTGAGTGGCTCAATCCGTTAAGCGTCTGCCTTTCCGCTCAGGTCATGATCTTGCGGTTTGGGAGTTTGAGCCCCGCGTCTGGCTCTGTGCTGACAGCTCGGAGCCTGGAGCCTGCTTCAGATTCTGTCTCTCTCTCTCTCTCTCTCTCTGCCCCTCCCCCACTTGCTCTCTCTCTCTCCCCCTTAAAAATAAATATTAAAAAATATTTAAAAAAAAAAGTGTTTGCTGATACCTCCCTTTGTGCTCACTTGACATCCAGTGGAGATTTCCTGGCCAGATTGCAATGACCACGAGGCTGGGCCTTCCTGCCCTAAATTTCTGCGAGTCCCCTGAACGGGCACTGTTTCTTCCCACTCGCCCTGTGCCAGAGGCACACGTGTGGTCACAGTCGCCTTTCCAGGGACCACACGCTCAGGGCTGCTGGGTGTTATGGACTGAATGTTTGTGTCCACCCAAAATTCGTGTGTTGACCCTCCAACGTGACGGTCATCAGGAGGTGGCACAGGTAGGGGACAGTCTGGCACCTGCCTGTCTCTGCCCCCAGAGGGATGGGGAGGACACCCTCTTCCAGGAGAGCCGGCTTCCTTTACCCTGATTTTACTGGGGGTGGGGGATTGAGGCCATAGAGGCATTCAGAGATGGGAAGGGAGAGAGAAGCCCCCAGTACTGGACCCCAGAGCTCTCTGTCTTTCAGTAATAAATAAATGTTAAAAAAATTTAAAAAACACACAAAAAAACTAAACTAAATGATCGAGCAATTGTGCTCCTTGGTGTTTACCCAAAGGAGCTGAAAACATATGTCCACACAAAAACCAGCACATAAATGTTTACATCAGCTTTATTCATAATTGCCAAACACTGGCATCAACCAAGATGTCCTCCAGACTCTGAGTAAAGAAATGAACTTGGGTACATCAATAAAATGGAATATTATTTGGCAACAAAAGGAAATGAGCTGTGAAGCCATGAAAAGACAAGGAGGAACCTTAAATCCATATTGCTAAGTGAATGAAACCAATCTGAAAAGGCTGGTGACGGTATGGTTCCAACTATACGATATTCTGAAATATGTATGAAGTATGGAGGCAGCAAAAAAAAATAATCGGTTGCCAGTCTAATTAAGAAAAGAATGGTTTGGCGGGCGCCTCGATGGCTCAGTTGGTTAAGCGTCCAACTCTTGGTTTCAGCTCTGGTCATGATCTGACCAGGTTTCGTGAGTTTGGACCCCATGTTGGGCTCTGTGGTGGCAGCACGTTGCCTACTTAGGATTCTCTCTCTCCCTCTCTCTATGCCCTTTTCCTACTTGCGCTGTCTCTGTCTCTCAAAATAAATAAATAAACTTTAAAAATTTAAAAAAAAAAGAATGGTTTCAATTTCCTTAACATATATTTGCCTACCTGGGAAATCCATTTCTTTCACAGTGGTATTTCTGAAAAACTTCTCCGTCTTATCCAGATTGCCAAATTTATTGGTCAATGTATAGTATCCTTTCATTATATTTTTAGTGTGGATAGGATCTGTAGAGATGTCCTCTTTTTCACACGCGATATTGCTGATTTGTTCGCTAGAGCCTTATCCACTAGTACATTGCTTTTCTAATTCATAGATTTCTGCTTTTACACTTTTTCCTACTTTAGGATTTATACCTTTCTTTCTGTATCTTCTTGAGATGAAGATACTCCCTTTGGTTTCAATCATTTGAAATTTGATACTCTACTTGTGTAGAGTTGAAATAATGTGAGTTCTGTTGCTGGGCAGTATCCTATTTCAACAAGATCAAATGTGTTAATTGTGTTGTCCAGATCCTCTATATCTCTATTCTTTCTTGTCTGTTTTTCTTAAGCTACTGAGAGAAGTGTGATAAAATCCTTCATTATGGTTGTGGAGGCATTAATTCCGTCATTTTTTGCTTTACAGTTTACGTTGATGTTATTGCATGCATACAGATTTATGATCATAACTTTGTTGGATTGACTTTTTGACCTTTATAAACTGTCCCTCTTCATTATTTTTTAAAATGCTTCTTGCCTTAAAATCTTTGTCTGACATTAGAATAACAACACCCTTTTGATCTTTTGCTTTCAGACTTTGTGTTCGTATACTTAACATGTGTCTCTTGTGAGCAGCGTATAATTTAAAAAAAAACATTGAACAAGTCTAGATTGAATTTTTTCCAGCATTTTAAAGATGTCATTTCATTGTCTTCTGGCTTCCAATGTTTCTGTTGAGAAGGGAGCTGTTTGTTGATCCTTTGAAGATAAAATATACACCCCCACTGCTGCCTTTGGTTGTCTTTAAGATTCTCACATTACCTTTTTCTTCCCCAGGAGTCTTACAATGAGGTGCCTGTGTGTTTCATGCGTGTGTGTGTTTGGGTTTTGTTTGCTTTTTGATTTTTGAAAACTACACTCCAGGGGTACCTGGGTGGTTCAGGTGGTTAAGCACCCAACTTTGGCTCAGGTCACAATCTCACAAGTTCGTGGGTTCAAGCCCTGTGTCGGGCTCTGCCTTGACAGTGAGGAACCTGCTTGGGATCTCCTCTCTCCCTCTCTCTCCACTCACATTTTTCTCTCCCTCTCAAAATAAATAAACTTAAAAAAAAATTTGAAAAACTAAAACTCCAGCCTTTATGGGATTTCACCAGGTCTTTCATTAACCTTTCTCTGTTTCTGGATCCAATCCAGGGTACCACATTGCATTTAGTGTTCAGGTTCCCTTTCTCCTTGCTCTAGGAGTTTCTCGGTCCTACCTTGTTTTCACGACCTCCTGGAAGGGTACTAGTCAGATTAGCCCATAGAGGAAGGTCCCACAGTCTGGGTTTGTCTGGTATTTTCCTCGCGATTAGAATGGGGCTATGGGACTTTGGAAAGAGTATCAGAAGTGAAGTCCCGGCCTCCAGATGGAGTGAGGGCTGCTGAGTTTATTGGGATCCCTGGGTTAATGGGCGTCGTGGATTTGGGCCGATTTAATTTGGGCAGCACAGACACGTCCCAGGCTGTTAGGGGAGCCCCACCTGGATCAAGAGATCCCTGGATGTCCCGTGGATGCATGTTGGGTGTGTTAGGCGTGTTTTATTGTTCGCAGTAGCTAGCTGGGGCAAACCTAGAGCATCTCATGGTTCCTTCTTCCTCCCTCCCCGGGGGTTAGGCTGCGAGCCTGATGCCTGATTCCTCCCAAATAACAGGTGTCTTCCCGCGGCCAGCGATGAGCTCACCTCCTTCCTCTCAGCAGGATGATGAGGATTCGACGGAACAGCGTCAGAGAAAATGACAGCACAAATACATTTTCTCCAGCTCCAAAAAGCTACGCGCAACAGCCCCCCAAGAAACCTGATCGTTGCTGCCTGTGAAGCGGTTTATGCGAACGAAGCAACTGGCAGTTAATCGTCGTGCGGCGAGATAACCACGGGTCATCGCGTACAAGACTAACCAACTTTTATTCGAAAATAATATTAAACCGTCTTCATTCTTGGATATCTGTTTATCCTGTAGTAGAACTTGTTCATGCAACAACAAACTATCAAGGGTATACGGTCCGCTGCTCTCTGGAGCCTGGAACATGGACAGGTGGCTGGTTGGGGGCGGGGGGGGGGGGCGGGGGGGGGGGGGGACAGCTCTGTTCACTTCCATCAGGCTGTCTTGGCTGGCGTTTCAGGGGCTCCCGCAAGCCCACCAGCTTTGGAGCGGGTGAAGCAGGAGGAGGCAACGGAGGGGCTCTGGGCGGGATACAGTCACCTTCCTCCACCCCCACCGTCCAAATCCTGAGCACTGGCCATGAGCCAGCCATGGGCCAGGCACCTTGCGGACAATTTCTTTTCAACCCCCGAAGGTCGAAGGTCGTAGAGCCGAGGAGGTGGAGGCTGGAAGAGGCTAATTAACTTCCTTCTGGTCATTCAGCTAGAAGGTAATTGAGCTGCTACTGAATCCGTGCCTGTCCTGTCCCCCCAGCTCTCAGACCCAGAAAGGGGCTCGCAAGAGAATGTCTTCTATGTCCTGACAGCAGGCAGGTAAAGGATTAGTGCTGTTTTTCAGAATACCCGGCGAATTTGCGTGCGTGCATGTGTGTGTGTGTGCGTGTGTGTGTGAGAGAGAGAGAGAGAGAGAAGTGGGGGTGGGGTACTGAAGGTCTGGAAAGAAATTCTTATCCTTGTTTCTCCCACCTGAACCGCAGAGTAGAGGGGACTCTGAACCGCAGATACAAAGGCTTCCCCAAGTCTTTGACAAAGTGAGGGGGGCCTGGCCAACGTTGGGAGAGGAGGCCTAAGCCACACCCCAGAGCACCAGAGGCTCAGATCTTTCCAGAAAGGATCCCAGACCACACTAGTGGCCGGTGCCTTTGGAGGTGAGCCCCTCCATCCCTCTCCTGTCTACGTGAGGGATCTGAGGGGCTGCGTGGCCAGCCGCGCCCTCCCTAATGCCTGTGTCCTTCCTAAACAGAGCCCCGAGGATCCAGAAACCGCCAAGCCCCTGCCAGCCGCAGGGACCCACAGCAGGACCCAATGCAACAGAGGGCCGTTCAGTTCCCCACAGGGAGCGAGACCCTCACGGCCGCCCCCCTTGCGTGGGGAGGGGCTCAGAGGAGGCTTCCCTGCTGCTGGTGAGGGCCCCGCTAGGGCAGAGCTCCGCTGAACGTCATGATTGGCAGGCAGAGGAGGGAGCAGAGGTCGGGCGCGGCCTGGGCCGGCTGGTCGGGGGTCCTCTGGGGTTGGGGGCGGAGGCCGCTCTTCTCTGGCTTGTAGCAGGGTGAGACCTCACACCTGTGGGGCAGGCGGGAGGTAAGGGCAGCCCCCACCCCCGCATCCCTGCAGCTCCTTCCGGGGTCCCAGGGGGTGGTGCAGAAGTGGGCCCCCTCCCTGGACATCCCCTTCCTACCGGACCACACTCTGCACGATCTTCCTCTCGTCCTGGTCCAGACATACTGCGAAGGAGCAGCCATTGGAGCCGATGATCTGTATCTTGTCCACTTTGATCTGTGACGTGCTGATCTGGAAGCAAGGCCCCCGTCAGCCCCGATCGCCGGCCCCCTCGGACTCCAGCCCTCAGCAGCTCTGTCCCTTGGGCCTGTCCCCAAGCCCGGCAGCAGCTCTCAGAGGCTGACGGCCTCCATCAGGCCCTGCCTCCTCCCCGGCCCCCACCCTCCCCGAGTCTGGAAGAAACAAGCCCCTCCCCACACCCCCGGACAAAGCCCACTGCTCCCCTCGGGAGGCCCAGGGTCCCTGACACGGGAGCCTTTGCACGCAGACACGTCCTCCCACAGGGCCCTCCTTCCTCCCCTGATACCCACGGAGTGCACACCCCAAACCGCACCCCATCCATTCGCGCATGCGCACATACTCAGGCACCTGCACACGCCCGGGCCGTGGCCGCGGGCCGCGTGGCCGCGAAGAGAGTGGTGCCCTTACCTGGTTGAAGCCCTTCTTGGACTTGGGGTTCTGCCTCTTCACCACTTCGGTCAGGTTTAGCGTCAGGGCCTCCATGCTGGAGTCTGAGGGGCAGGGGGCGGCTCAGGCCAGGCTCGGGGCCCCGCCCCGCCGCGCCCCGCCCCGCCGCCACCTGCACCCCGCCGCCCGCTCACCTAGCTCCTCCGGCTTCCGGCAGGCCTTGCTGAGGTTCACGGACGTGCACACCTTCTCCATGCTGCTCCAGCGGCTTCGGCCACTGATGGCCCCCTGGGAACACAGCGGGGCCGCACCCTCTCAGCCGGGGTCCCCCGGGGCCCGCCACCTGCTCTCGGAAGAGGTGGCTTCAGACCCACCGGTGGCACGCGTTCACCCGAGTCTGCTAGCTCGTGCACCAAGAATTGTCTGACCCCGTATAGATCTCGATGACTGCAGGAAGGAGCGTCGGATGCCCAGCCTGGTCCATGGATCGGAGGGCTCCAGAGCTCAGAGCATCTCAAAGTGACGGCTGAGCCCCAAGGGAGGAGGAGAGGGGCCCACGGGCATGAGGTCCCGGCCAGAGCCAGGCTGGAGCCCCCTCTTGGGGTCTGGACGTCTCTTTCACCGGGACCTCTGCATTGCCAGATGCAAGTGCGTTTCTCAGTCCTCGGCTCCCCTGACCTCATAGGAGTGTCTGGCTGTGCTCACTGCTGTCTGCACCCCCCGCCTCGCCCACCTGCCCCTGGCCGGGGCCTGTCTGCCCGCCACCACACGGCACGGGGCTCAGGGTGCCTCCTCCTGGCCCCCCACTCTCCGCCCCACTAGTCTCTCCAAGCACGAACCTTCCGTGCTCCTTCCCCAAGGCCACCTACACACCCATCTCCCTCCTGCACCTGAGGCCAGGCCCATCCATGCAACTGCACTTCTCACTTCCTCCTGTCTCTCAAGGGCGCCCAGACTCGACCTGCCCCCAACTCACGGCCTCCCCGCACTGGACCTGGGCCGCTTCTGGTCCCGGAACACTGAGAGCCAGGAGTTTGGGCCTCCCGTTTTCTGATCCGCCCCTACGCCCTGCTGCTCACAGAACCCACCACCACCCCCATGCAGGCCACCCCCATTTCCCCCCGGACAACCAACTCCGGAGCCTCCTAACTGGCCTTCCCGCATCCCCTGCAGACCCCTCCAAACCGAGGGAGCTTCCAGACCTCAAATCTAATCATGGCACACATCCCCCAGCCCCACCCCCAACTTGAGCCCCTTCAAAGGGTGTCCACGGCTCTTGGGACAAGGACAAAAATCAAGGCCCTTGGTATTGTGGCCCTGCCAGCTCCTTTAGCCTCACCCATGCACCGTCTCTGCTCTGGCCCCTCTGGCCTGCCTCAGCGCCCTGTGATGACATGTTCCCTCTCACCACAGGACCTTTGCACATGCCGTTCTCTCTGCCTGGAGAGCATATCCCTCTCTTCTTAGCCTAATTAACTAACTCCTCTTTTTCTTTCCAGTACTGACTCCATGTCCCTTCTCAGGGAAGCCTTGTGTAGCCTTCCTGACCAGGTTGAATGATCCTCTTAAAGGTTCTCAGGGGACCATGAACCTCTCCTTCACCTGTCACAGTTGTAATTATGTATCATGTGGGATCATCTAAGCAATGTCTACCGCTCCCTCTAGACTGTGAGCACTTGATGACTCTTGGGAATCCCCCGGTCTGGGACATGGGAGGTATTCCCCAAACACCCAACACGCAGTGCTCCGTGAGTAGTCAGTCCTTCCTGCCCACTTCCCTGGCCGCCACACGTAAGCGGCCTCAGCATCACTGCCCCATCAACCCTTTTACTGCCTTGTCACCCCTCACCGCTCTTTGATACTCTCCTGGCCATTTCTGTTGTTTCCTGTCTTGCTCCTCCAGGAAAGTCGCAGAGAAGGCCTAGCCTTCTCTGCTCACCGCTGTCTCCCCTCCCCAGCAGAGCTCAGCATGAGTAGGGGCTAAATGAGTATCTTTCGAATGGCGAAAGGAAAGAAAGAAGGAAAGAGGGAAGGAAGGAAAGAGGGTGGGAGGGTGTCCCCACTTTGAGGTCAAGGTTCTCGTGGCCTGTACCCCGGGTGTGATGCTCAGAGACCCATGCCACCCCTCCCACCTGCACCCCACAAATCCTATGGTTCCCTTCGACACGGGTCCCAGCTCCCACACACCCCGCGGGGCACCCCAGCCCTGCAGACCCTGGGCTCTCCCTCTGGACACTGCACCCTTGCCCCTCTCACCCTCAGCCCTGCAGCTGGGAGCTGCTGAGCACATCTGGGGGGTGGGGGCGGGGGGTGGGGGGAGAGAACACTGGAGGGGAGAAGGATGTCCACTCCCTCCCCTTCTCCCGGCTGCAAGACGGGGGCCCAGGAACACAGGGGGCTGCCTCTGGGTGAGGCAGGGTCAGGAGCAGGCCCCAGAGGGACCCGGGCCCCCAGCACTGGCCTCACCTTGCTGTAAATAATCTGTAGTGTTAGAGGGATGGCCTCCCGGTCACCATCGATGCCCAGGCGCTTGCTGCCAGGACCTGTGACACACAGACAGACCGTCACTCCCTCTCATCTCGGGGGAGGGGGGGGGCCCTCCCCGGCCCCGTGTCCCCCCTGGGGCCCAGGCGGCACTCACCCGAAGCCTTGATGGCACGTGTGGCGGCAGAGTGACCCAGCTCCAGGGAGTGGAGGAAGATCTCCGTCATCTTCTCCCCGGTGACGAAGGTCAGCTGCAGAGGGCGGGGGCGGCATCAGAGGGCAGCCCCCGCCCCCCTCTGCTCGAGGCCGCGGGCTGCAGGGGCAGGGGGCGGGGCGGGGGCGCCGAGGGGCGGGGCTCACCTCCGTCTGATAGACCTGCAGCAACACGGGCCGGGCGGCGAAACGGCAGTAGTAGAGCAGCATGTCCGCCAGGATGGGCAGCTGGGCAGATGAGCCGTCCGGGGACCGGGATTCTGCCTTCAGAGACTGCTGCGGGTGGGGGGCGGAGCCAGAGTGGCAGGTGGCCGGCAGGACACAGAATGCTCGGGGGGGGGGGGGGGGGCACCCACAGCCCAGCCTCCGTCCCACCCTTCCCGCTCAATTCCAAGGACCTCCTGGTCCTCCCTGGAGGCTCCAGGCTGGATCCCCTCCCCAAACCAGGGGGCCTCCAGCAGGTGCCCCCACTACCCCCGCCCCGCGGGGGCCACCGACCTGGCACAAGACCTCCGGCGGCAGGTGCATGAGACCCAGCACGTTGCGCTCGTACCAGGGGTCGAGCATGCCGAGGTAGTGGGAGATATCATTGGTGCTCTCCAGCTCCTGGGGGAGGGTCCAGGGTCAGTCCCTGCGCCACGGCCCTGCGCACCCCCCACGCCCTCCGCGGCCCCAAGCGGAGCCTCCCCGCAGCGGCCCTGAGAAAAGTCTAACAGCTTTTAGTCTACGTCACGCAGCGAAGGGTCGCCCCCAAGCGCAGGGCAGGGGCCACTCCTGGGAGCGAGGCTCGCGCAGAACGAGGTGCCCCTCGAGGCACAGGCGATGGATGGCGCCCACTCTGCGCCCCCACGGCGCGTGGCGCGGGGCTGGGGACGTACTGCAGGGCTGGGTTGCCTGGGGGAGTCCGCGGGGAGTGGGGGCGTCTGGCTCGCAGGGCTGGGGCAGGCGCCGGAGCCCCGCTTGACGGGCACGTAGAAGAACTGGAGTTTGAACAACCGCGTGAGGAGGGGGCGGTTGTTCTCCAGCCGCCTGGCAGAGGAAGAAGGTGGTAAGAAGCGGGGACCCTAAGGGCCCTAAGCCCGCAGCCCGGCCCCCCCCCCCCATCTCCCCGCCCCGGCGCCCGCACCCCCGCCCCCGCTCTCACCGCAGATTGCTGTAGGCCCGAGCCACCTTCCCCGAAATCCGATCGGAGCCGAAGACCACGACGCGGAGCGTGGACGCCTTGGGGTCCTCATCCCCGCTCAGGAAGGGGCGCCGGCGCTGGTGGCGGGAGGCGGGGGCCAGGAGCCAGCTGGGCAGCTGGGCGCTGAGCTTGGGCTGCGGCAGAGAGCGGGAGCGCTGGGGCCGGGAGGCCGGCGGCGGGGCCGCGCCGTCCAGGGGGCCGCAGAGGCTCCCCGCCCGCCGCAGGGGCAGGGCTGCGTCCGCGCCGCCCTCCGCGCCCCGGGAGTCCCGCCGCAGCACCAGCTGGCTGGTGCTCTTGAACAGTTTATAGATCCTGTTGAACTTCTGCCCCGGCCGGCGGTGGAGCCGGCGCCCCTGGCCGCCAGGCCTCTTGGGCCACTCCGAGGAGGAGCTGTCCTCGCTGTCCTCCACGTAGCCGCTGTCCACGCCGTCCGAGAGGCCTGACACGAAGGAGGTCAGCAGCTGGCGGGGCAGGGTGGGCTCTGAGGCCTGGGACGAGGCAAGGGACAGGGTGGAGTCGTGGAAGACCGCGGAGCTGGTGGAGAGCAGGGAGTCCCTCTGGGCGCAACGCCCTTCTGTTTCCAAGTCGTCGTCGTCGTCGTCCTCCTCCTCCTCCTCGTCCCCCAGGATCCCTGGCTGGAGCAGCTCCTGTTCTTGGAGCAGGATTTCCTGCAGGACGTCTGCAAGGGGAGGCACTGTCTGGGTGTCTGGGCCCTTGCAAGCCCTCTCGCACACCCTGGGGACGGGCGACAGGCTCAGGCCGACTGGCCTGAGGAGGAGAAGAGGGCGGAAGGGGGGTTAAAGGCCAGCCCGGGACTTCAGGGCTTCCCCCTGCTCTGCTCAGCTGACGGGGCCGGTGGGAGGCGGGTGCACAGACCCGGGAACAGGAAGCGCCCTGGCCGCTTTGGGGGACGGGAGTGGGCACCGCGAGGGCCCCAACCGGGGGCTCACCGAAGCTGTCCTGGTTCCAGTTGTAGGTGTGGCACCTGGCCACCGGGATGGGGATGGTGCAGAGTTTGCCGGGTTTGGCAGTGTCTGTAACGACAGGGGGACAGGCGGTGAGGGCTGGAAGGGTCTCAGACAAGACGCCAGCATGGGCCACACGAGACTCAGTGGGAAGCTGGGACACCTGGCTCGCAGCCCGAGGACCCTCCGTTCAAGCAGCCCAGGTAGGTGCCAGGCCTTTTTACAGGCTGTGTGGATGCGGCCAACTCAGCCTCCGAGCCTCCCCTGACAGGGCCCGAACGGGAGCACAAGGGCACTGTGTCATCCGTTGTGGGTGACAGAAGACCGCGTCCCTTCTCCTGGAAGGGGCAGAACTGCAGAAAGGATGTTTTCTAGGCTCCTTGGGGGCAAGGCTTGGCCTCCAAAGGGACCCGTGAGGACTGCATCCTTCTGCATGATCTCTGGTGGGAAAACGAAGCCGCCCGCCCCCAGGTAGCACTCTCTTTCTCTCTTGCCATGGCCGGCCAGCCCTAACACCAGGGTAACGACAGCCGGGGGTCCCCGAAGGACTGTGTGGAGCAGACCCACCGGCCAGCTGGGATGCTCACTTGGCCGTGGGGAAGACGCGCCCGGGTCTCCCAAGAGCCTCACCTAAGACACCAGGGAAGCCGGCTTTCTCTCCCACCGCCTGCAGCTTGGTCCTGAGCCACTGCCGGGCCTCGGCCGCGTCCCCGATGCTGGACGCCAGCTCCTGTGCCTCCGCGGTCTCCGTGAAGATGTCTTCCAGCTCGGCCAGGCTCTTGGACTGAAACCCCAGGGGCAGACGGGCTTGCTGCCGAACCGCGGCTCGCCGGCCCCACTCCTCCAGGTCCCGGGGTCTCGCCGACGACAGCACCCACCGGTCTCCTCCCTGCCTCGTCACCCACCTGCACTCACAGCTGGCCAGGGAGCCGAGCCTCCTGCCCGGGGCCCCTCTTCTCGGGACACGGGCGCCAGAGAAAGGCCCAGACCAGGGCCAGAGCACCGCCAACTTGGGGGGGCGGGGAGTGCTAGTCCCGAGCTCGTCGCTGCGGCCCAGAGAGGGGAAGGGGCCGGGCTGGCCCGGGTGGGGGGAGGCCGGCGTACCCGGGAGACAGCAGCACCGGGACAGGGCCAGAGAGGGACTCTGCTCTGATGGGAGGGGAGTGATGCTAAATAAACCCCAGGGGCCCCGGGCACATACCTGCAGCCTGCAGTGCAGGCCTGGGAGGTCGCAGTGGGGCCCGAAGGTGGCCTGGAAGGCGTGAAGGAGCAGCGTGGTGTAGGCGCTGTGGGGCGAGTGGCCGGGTGCACTCAGCCTATTGGCCACGGCAAGGAACTCGGCCTGAACCTCCACCGGGTTCAACAACAGCACGGTGCTGGGGACACAGAGATGGGGCTGTGGGGAGGGCAGCACAGCCATGCACCTCACGTCTGGCGTCTGGCGGTCCTCAGAGCTCGCCCGGCAGGGCCTGCAGCCAGGAGCTGGGCCAGGGGCTCAAGGGTCCCAGTTCCGAGGGGAAAGCTTACGGTCTGCTTTTGATAGTTTGCAGCCAGTATTTTCAAAGACCCTTTGCAAGTGGAACTTCTTCTTGAACTTGGGAGAGCCACCTCCCAGGGTCTCACGGGGATGGGAGGGGAGCGTGTGCCCAGCCACCTGTGCGTGTCCCATCGCCGGACCCTGGGCTCCGAGCCGGCATTTACGTTTGCTCGTCATGGAAAATCTCAGCCACGCCCAGGCGAACCCCCAAGGTGTCAGTCACTCAGTTAACAGTTAACCGCAGGTGACTGCTCTCACGTCACCCGCACCAACCGCCCGCCGCTGCATTTTCTCCAAGTGTGTTGGCGCCATCCCGGTTGTCCCAGCTGTAGATGTTTCAGGATGGCCTGCCCGCACGGCTCCCGTCCTCACTGGCCTGCGCGGTGTTTAAACCCGGCGCAGAGAAGCAGGTGCCATCAGGACCGGGCTCTGCCAGAGTACCCATCGTGCAAGGGGGAAGCTAATGTCGGTTTCTCTGTTTGTAAGGAGAAGGGGGCAGGCCTGCATGAGTGACTGGGCCACCCTCCTTCACTGAGTGCTTGATCACTCCTTCAAGAGACCCGTGCTGAGTCCTTGGTGTGCCGGACGGGACCAGCCGGGCACGCGCTCTCTCCGCCCGCTTGTTCCCTCCTGCCGACAGCGAGACCACCACTCTGTTCTAAGCTCCTCCTGCTAACCTCTTTGGGCCCCAGATCTGACAAATCCCTTTCTCCAGGGGCCGATGTGACACTTGGACATCATAGTATGCTTTACTTCCCACAATGCCCGGAGCTCAGTAAGTGCAGAGGGTCTGGTGATCAGCCCTGGGTAAGCGTTGTTTACTCACGACACGGAAGCATTTTTGTACCCTTTCTGCCTCTCCCAAAGCCTGCCTCGGGCTTGTTTTGTTTGTTTTTATTAGAAGGAACTCATAGGTGTTTGCTGTACGGTGTGAATGTGCAGTGAGCCCCTGGCGCTGGGGGTGAGAGGGCCGGGGTCTCTGGGCTCTCGAGCATTCGGGTGAAATGGCAGCCACGTGCTTGGCCGGCCGGGACCCATGAGTGGATAATGGAATCATTCTGGGAGGATCACAATCACAGCTGCCTTTTAAATAAAATAGAATAGACTGAGACACAGCCCATCCTAGGGGGTAGGGGTGAGTTTCACTTTTTAACGTTTATTTATTTTTGAGACAGAGAGAGACAGAGCATGAACGGGGGAGGAGCAGAGAGAGAGGGAGACACAGAATCGGAAGCAGGCTCCAGGCTCTGAGCCATCAGCCCACAGCCTGACATGGCGCTCGAACTCACGGACCGCGAGATTGTGACCTGAGCTGAAGTCGGACGCTCAACCGACTGAGTCACCCAGGCGCCCCGTGAGTTTCACTTTTTAAAGCTTGTTTCAGTGTGTGTGTGTGTGCGTGTGTGTGTGTGTGTACAGCAGGCTTTCATATAAAATGCATTTTTTTAGGGGCACCTGGCTGGCTCAGTTGGTGGAGCACGGCACTCTTGATCTCAGGGTTGTGAGTTCGAGCCCCACGCTGGGTGTGGAGATGACTTAAAAAATAAATAAATAAATAAATAAATAAATAAATAAATAAATGCATTTTTTTTTTTTATGGTAGGTCCTAGTCAAAATGGTTTGGAAAATGCTATGCTATTTATTAATTTTTTTAAAGTGTATTTATTTTGAGAGAGAGAGAGACAGAGACAGAATTCCAAGCAGGCTCCGTGCTGTCAGTGCAGAGCCCGACACGGGGCTCGAACTCTTGGAACCGTGAGATCATGACCTGAGCCGAGATCAAGAGTCAGACACTTCACCGACTGAGCCACCCAGGCGCCCCGGAAAGTGCTATTTTAGTAACAGGCGGAAATACATCGTAGAAAGCTCGTGGGCTTTTGAGGAAGACCGAGGTTTAAATCCTGGCTCAGACACTCAATAGCTGTGTGACCTTCGGGAAGTCACTTGGCCTCTCTGACCTCCAGTTTCCTCATCTGAAAACGGGGGGTAGAGCGAGGTTATCCTTGCCCTGTACCTGGCATGATTGATGCGGGTGGTTTTTAATGTTTGTTTCGTTTTTAAGTCTCAGAGCCGTTTAGCAATCTGAGGAAAGCCTCTCAGCCCAGAGAAACAAACCTATGTACCAAATGTCACCAGCTACCCCAAGGGGTTCCTGGTCCTCTTGAGGGCTTTGCTGGTGGCTGGGGATTTGGGGGTGCAGTGATGGAGGGAAAGCCAGATGCATGGAGTGGGGGGGTGGCATGGGTGTGGGAATGTGGGACCCCCCTCGAGAGCACTCACACGGTAGAACTGCGGTGACTCCTGATGGACAGGCCCTGCTCGGCCCTCACCAGCCGCTGGTAGGAGATTCCTGTTGCCAAAACAAACGAGAGTCGGTAGGTTTATCGTGCCTCGCTGTGACCCCGCCCTGGCCAATGAGGTCGGGGGCCTGGGGACGAGACTCAGGCCCCGTGCAGATCCGCTCCTCTGAGACGGTGGGCACAGGGCCTGAGGCTGCGAGGCGGCCGGCCTGCTGTCACCTAGGAGTTCTCTGGCCATCTGGAGGCACGGGGGCCCTCCCAAGCGTGTGCGGGCCCCCAGCTGGGTCTCCAAAGGCCCTCCGCACCCCTGCCTGGCTTCCCACGGGCTCTTAGGACAGCTGGGTCTCCCTGACCCTGTCCCTCCCAGGCTGGGTCCTGTCCCTGCCCCTGGCCACAACACCCCCACCCCCAAGCCTTTCTCTCCAGCCTCATCTGCCTCGTCAGCCCAAAGTCTCTCCTTTTCTCCTGCGACCTGACCCAGGTCTGCGGCTGGAAAACCGAGCCTTGACAGTAAGGATTCGGTTGTGTATCCACCACGGTAAGGTTAAACAACACTGGCCCTCCTCACCGACAAGGGCACCAGAAGCAGGGGCTGGGATTCAGTGGGGCAGGCAGCCTCAAGGGGGCCCCTGTCAGGGGGCAAGGCTACTCTGCGACTGGGTGTGGGCCGGGAGGAGGAAGGCAATCCCCCTGGATAGGTGCAAAGCCAAGACCGGGGCCAGAGACAGCTGTAAACAGAAAGGCCACGATTTTTGTTTCATCAGTGGTGGAAAATTACTAATTCATGCTATTCTAATTTAGGACCTAACTGTTTTGATTTGGGGCCTTTTGTTGATGTTTCTCTTAGGTAACTGTCACATGTTCAGAGGTTGAAGTTATGCTTATTTTGATGGGAAAGTCCCTGAAACAGTGGCTACTGCCATCGGGACCTGGGACACCATCTGGTGGCCACTTGGGTGAGTGACAGAGGCCAGCTCCCCTCCTGGCCCCCTGCAGGCCCCCCAGTGAAATGCTGTAGTGGAGACATCACTCACCCCCCGACAGTACCCCCCCCGCCCCAACCTCAGAACACACAGCCAAGTGAGGTCTCTTGACCCTTCTGTACACATTCCTTTTGCTATGGAAGAAAGCTCAAAGGCCTTGCCTGCACACAAGGAGCCCCTGAGCAAGCCCCACCTGGTTTCACGGAGTCACTGGGACGCAGGTCCTTGGTTCGTTCTACAGAGAGTCTGGAGGAACCCACGGAGATGCCTGCGGGATGGCCTCCAGCTCTGCAGGGCCACCAGGCCTGGGGGGAGTGAGGCGTGACCCTGCTGCCCCAGCCAGTGGTCCCCGCCCCCCGACAGGCCCAGTCCGGCTCCGCCGGGCCACTCTTACTAGTGGGTCACACATGGCGGGGACCTGTTCGCATCTCCCCAACACCCTTCCCTCTTCTTCACCAAAGGGCACAGGTTGATAGATCACATTTTTTGACCTCCCTTGCAGGTGTGGGGTGGGGGCTTCTGGAAGACCCCATTTTGCAACCTCCCTTTCCTCATTTCTGTTAACTGGAATGGGGACATGATGGCCACAGCTCCTGCGGTCATTAGACCAAGAAGTGACACCGAGGGCAGTGTTTCCTGCTAAGGATGGTGAAACAGAAAAAAGAAATGATTCTGGAATATTCAGCCCTGTGCCAACCTTGGGCTGCCTTCCAGTGGGATTTTTTTTTAAATGTAAGAAAAAAAAAATAAAGCCCTTTGAGTTGCCACAACTATTATTCTGGGGTTTCTGTTTTGGGCAACCAGCTTACTTCTAACTCATCACGCCCTGTGGTTTCTGGAACAGCTGCTCCCTCCTTTCCCAACATCTCTCCCCCGTGACTCTGTGATACAAGAAGTCTATCTTTGGCCATGATGTTGTCTTTCGGTTCCAGGATCCTATCCAGAGTCCCACACTGTATGTAGCCTGGCCTCTTCTACCCTGTAATGGTTCCTCAGTTTCTCCTGGGACACCTATGCATTTGGGGTGAGATGTTCTGTGACTAAAACCCCCACCCGCTAGTCAACGATGTTTGACTTTGCTTCAAGGAACCTATGCCTCTTATTCCATCATCAGAGACTTAAAAAAAGTATGAAATATAAATGTCTATGATCACTAAGATCCCAAGGGAGATTTACTGCCACTGAAGAATATTCAGAATTCACCTGCTACCAGGTGATGGGCAGAGGTGATCGAGCCCAGGTTTGTACCTGCTTTGATAGAAGGTCAAAGGCAGCAAGTAAAAAGCAAAGCAGCAGGGGAAATGGCCCAGGGAGGAAAGTGCTTACAAAACGGTGGCTGGGATGGGGCACCTGGGCGGCTCAGTCGGTTAAGCGTCCGACTTTGGCTCCGGTCATGATCTCGTGGTCACAGGTTCAAGCCCCACATCGGGCTCTGTGCTGACAGCTCGGAGCCTAGAGCCTGCTTCTGATTCTGTGTCTCCCTCTCTCTCTGCCCCTCCCCTGCTCGTGTGCTGTTTCTCTCTCAAAAGTAAATACACATGAAAAAAAAAATGGCAGCTGGGACAGCCCAGGATTTTCCAGTCACGCACAATGGTCTGCCTGTGCCTCTTGGCATAGAAATAGCTCTATGCAGATGTGAAAATACATTGCTGGCATCGAAGGATATGGTTTTGGGAATCAAACAGACATAGCTTCAAGGGAGTAGAGCTCTTGTCAGCTATGTGAGCGTAGGCAATGTCTGGAGTTCAGGTTCATCCTCTGGAAGGTGGGAATAATAGTAAATACCCAGGTCGGGGGGGAGGAGGTTCCTGAGGACAGATGAGACCAACCCAACCATCGCCATCATCATCATCACCATCAACAATGATGGTCCTACTTTTTTTTAGTGTTCATTTATTTTGAGAGAGAGAGAGAGTGTTCTTGAGCAGGGGAGGGGCAAAGAGAGAGGGAGAGAGAGAGAATTGCAAGCAGGCTCCGAGCTGTCTGTGCAGAGCCCGACACGGGGCTCGATCCCACGACCTGTGAGATCATGACCTGAGCCAAAACCAAGAATCAGACGCTGAACTGACTGAGCCTGAGCCGCCCGGGCGCCCCACGATCCTACTTTTGACCGGGAGGCTCAGAGAGCTCCCGTCACCTGTCCGAGGAAACCAGCTAGTAAGTGACAAAGCGTAGGTCATACTACAGCCCGCCCATGTTCTTCCTTCCCTCACACCCGACTTTACAGCAAGAAACATGAAACTTCTGAGTCTCCGTTTTCTCAGGTCTGACCTGGGAATAGTACTACTCTTCCCTGCACCCCCTAGGGCTGTGATCGGGGGAGGGGAGGTGCAGCCACCGAGGTCTGCGGGCTTTGAAGGCCACACAGTGACTCACACATATGATGCCCCCTGTCGCCCCTCGGGATTACAGATACATTCTTTGCAGGCGAGCGGTGTGGTCTACACAGCTGGCGGGGGCTTGGAGTAAATATTTGACAAACATGTGGGCTGAATCCAAGGGGCTGCGGTGGGCAGGACCCGGTGGCACTGACGTGAGGTTTCCTGCCACCCCCAGAGTGGAGGCAGCCAGGCCACCCTATTGGGGTGGAGTCAGGAAGAAGGGGGAGGCCCGAAGGCTTGATAACCTGCCCACTTCCTCCACCACCCAGCCACATCAAAGCAGGATCGGCTGTTTCGCTCATCGCCATGGCAACTGGCTCCATACGGCTCCTTGGTGAAGGGCCCATGGTCCCCTGTCATCTGCGCCCCGTAACCTGATCAGGACCTGTCTCTCAAGGTACCGCTGCCCCATCCTTACTGCCCCCAGCAACGTGAGATCCACGGAGGCCAGCATTCACCTTCAAATTGCTCTAAGGGGGGAGGCATTATTATACTCCCATTTTACAGATGAGGTTAAAAAAAAAAAAAGAAAAGAAAAAAGCTCCTATAAATTAAAGAAATGTCTTGCCAAAGGCCTCACAGCTCGGTGGCCTCAGACCAAGTACTGGTGACTCTGCTGAGTGGTTCAGCCTCAGCTTCTCCCGTGGCCTCCACTCCAGCCTCCGCCCCACTGCCTCCCTCAGCTGGGGGCGGTGGGGGGGGCGGATTGTGGGTGGGGGCACTCAGGAATCAGGCAACGACAGTCCCACAGGCCGAAACGAAAATCTCACTAAAGCACTTTCGAAGAAGCCCACTGAAGGGTCGTGCAGAGAAGGGTAATTTAGCTTAATTTACTCTTCGCTACTGATGAATCAGGCAGGGCTCAGGTTCTGGAAACGAGAGGCGAACCCGGGGACGTCAGATGAGGGAACTGACTTTTGTTCGGTAGAAAAGAGAACCCCGCAGGGTATGGCATTACCCTCCTCTATCATCTTAACTAATTTCGTATCTAATTTTGCAAACGTATTCTCGCTTCTATGAGGAACTTGTCTTCAAAACTTTATCTATCTATCTATCTATCTATCTATTTATCTTATCTATCTATCTATCTATCTATCTAATTTGTCTATCTATCTATCTTATTTATTTATTTATCTATCTATCTTATTTATTTATTTATTTATTGATGAGAGGCAGAGAGAGAGAGAGCAGGGCAGATAGCACGGAGCCTGACGCGGGGCTCGAACTCACAAACTGTGAGATCAGGACCTGAGCCAAAATCAAGAGTTGGATGCTCTACCGACTGAGCCACCCAGGCGCCCCCTGTGAGCAACTCCCTCAATCAAGGGTCTCATACCATCCTTTAAAAAAGTTCTGCCATCTTGCTGGTTCCCTCAGTAATGAGCGCAATGTGTCTTCCACGAAGGCTTACTATACATTTGCACAGGTTAGGTTTTTGTTTTTTTTTTTTAACTTGAAAATGACTCTCTGACGTGAGAAAGAGTTCATGATTTCCTATTTTGGTTCTGCTTTCCCCGGAAGAGGACAAGTTGTGAGCCCAGGCGGCCTGGCATAAACTGCCTCTCCAGGCATCTGCCTTCTCTGCCATCACCAGGACATCGGAGGCGTCACACAGTCCCCGGGCACTGTTGAGGGCAAGGTGCTCAGCAGTGAGTGACTGGGGTTCCCAGGGTCCTCTTGCTTGGAGTCCAAGAACCCTCATTCCATCTCTGCCTCCAGTTCCTCCTCTGCCTGGCTCTGGTCCCCTAGGCGTAGAACCCCGCCGTCCCCAGCATCCGGCCTTCACCCTTCCCAGCCAGCCCTCCACGCCACCTCTGCTCGCTGGGCTGCCCAGAACAGTCTCTGCTCAGCGGCGTCCCCAAAACATCTCAAGGCATAGCGTGCATTCAGGGGAGAAGAGTCAGCCGGTTCTACCTGAAATTGGGAAGCGGTCTTCCAGCGTGCAAGTGACACAGCCCTCCATCTCCCTTATCCATTTCAAAGTAAGAGTCACTTAGATCTTTGATTAGCGACTGAAGGCCCTGCCAAGGTGTTTGCATTTTAAATCCTTTCTGTCTAAATTAGAGAAGGGAAGAAAAGCTCAGCATTCTTGTTGAAGGAATTCTGGTCGTCGGCAAGACGCCCAGAAGCAATACAGATCTGTTGGTCTGGGGGAGCTGTTGGAAAGAAGGGAATGAAAGAGAATGACCCTAAACTGGCTTGTTCACTTAGGGTGCCTTGGAAAGTCAGATTGGCAAGCTGTCTATTCCTCGCGTGCCTGACTACCTTTCCTCGTACAGCACCTTCTCCTTGAGGCCTCCCTGATTTCTTCGTTCCTCCACCCAAGCCTCTGGCATGCAGCCAGGTCCCAGGAACAGGTGGGCTTTGGCGTTGGCCAAGCCTAACCAGTGCCTGCTCCCAGCCTTGGTAACCACAGACAGCTGACTGGTTGGGCAGGGAGGTCCGGTGATTGGCTGGCAGGAGACAGACAAGCTGATTGGTTGGGAGAAGACCACCCAGCTGACTGGCTGGGAGGAGAGAGATACACTGATTGGTTAAGAAGACAGATAACCTGATTGGTTGGGGGAGGACAGCTCTGCTACTTGATTAGGAGGAGACAAATCAGATGATTCCAGAAAGAAGTCAGGAGTCCCTCCAAAGGAATTTACACACAAAGCTGCAGTCCTGAGCTTTCTAGGGTCCACGGATTGTTGGGGAATAAGACGTAGTACTCTTGTCCTGTGTGTGTTTAATGTGTATGAAAAGAATTAAATGCTGGGAGCCTTAAATAGGGCCTGATGCATTTTCTCTTAAAAGAAAAGAAAAAAACAAAAGTGGGATTATAACATACAGTTTTCGGGGGGCCAGCATTTTTACTCAACAAGTTACTCAACATCTTTCGCCCTGGGTAACTCTGTATCTACGTCTTTAGTGGCTGAATAGCTACATAAAAGCTTTGAATTTTATGCTCTCAAATCTGTCAGCCTTTTCTAATTTCTTTCCTTGGGGGCAGGCATGTTTGGCATCTATTCACTCTAGGTGGTCCATGTATGTAACCTAGTTTTCTTCTATGATATTCATGGTTTTGTTTTCCACACGTCAACCTTTCATCTACCTGCAATTGATTTTATGTTTGAAATAGAATTATTACATTTTTCTGAGATAGAATTATAACTCGTTTTTAATAATAATATTTATTAAATGACTGATTTTATTCATCACTGGTTTCAGGATGCCGCTTTGTCATAGAACAAATCTTTCTATATTTAGCCTGTTTCTAGCCATTCTACGTTGTTCCGTTAACTTATCTATTCTTATACCAATAGTGCACTATTTTAATAATTTAAGCCTTATAGTTATAGTTGTAACAGACCTAGTAAATAGTCCATTCTTATACTGTTAAGAATACATAAATACACGATAAATGCATGAATAAATGCTACCAGAGAGCATTTATTCTTTCACATAGATTTTACTTTGTTAAATCTTAAAAGATATTGTTGGTATTTCTTTTAATCACTGTTACATTTATTTCCACGACACCTGCTGTTACTACAATATTGATTCAATCTGGCAACATGTCTCTTAAATTACTTATCCTTTAGTTAAGTTTGTTTCTCTATGTAGGTTACTCAATCTCTCTTCTTTTGTATTTTTAGTTGCTATTATAAATTGTTTTCTTTTTTTCCCCCCTCAACTATGTTTTCTTACTGGTTAATGACATATGGAAAAGCTCTTAGCTACCTGTTTACTAGTTCGGACAGTTCTTCAGGTGATTCTCTTGGCCTTGACAGACAAGCAATTGTTTGATTTCTGCATAATTAAATTATCTTTCCGAAAGAGGAAATAGTCTTTATTTTTGCCTTTTTGCATAGGCAAAAATACTTGTAAGCACAAAGATGAAGGTTATCGACTTAAATGGAAATGCCTCTAGTATTTCGCTGCGGGCTGTTACCTTATTAAGAACACTTCCGTGTATTACTAGTTTCCATGTATTAGAGGAGTTTTAAATATTAGGAACGAATGTAAAATTCTATCAGATGTTTTAGGGGCATCTACTGAGATGTTTATGTGACGTCAGTGTTTTGAGCGACTGCTGTTGATGAATTACTTTATCAGGCCACCTCACAGTAAATCTTACCAATCAGGTTTTCTCTTGCTCTGTAACCGTTCTCTAGGACCTCATTTTCATGTCTATTATAGCACTTGCAATTTTGCGAGGATTCCTACTTACTTCTCAGACCCCATAGGTGAAAACTTAGCACGAGGCCCTCGTCCACACCTGTCAGGGCACCCATCAACCTGCCTGTTCCTGTCACCCCCCACTTCCCTGGCCAGGACCCAATCTATGCACACATCATTTCCCTATTTGATCCTGAGGCAAAGAGAACAAGCAAGGGCCTGTCGTCAGTATTGTGGGGGCTTCTCTGTCTGGCCTGGGCAGTCTCAGAGACCCTTTGGCAAAGCAGAGCACAGGCAGAGACCACGTAGTGGGGTCTCCTGGCCTTGAACCCCAAAGGATTCCTCCTTGAGTCACCTCCTGTGTTCACTGCTCTCAGCCCTCCGATGCTGTGTGCACCAGTAAGGGGAGATCCCGGCCCTGTGCACCTGCCCCCCTCAGCACTCACCTGGGGCCTTGAGTTCAGCATCAATGAAGGTGAGCAGCTCCTGGCAGATACTGCAGTAGGGAACAGGCCAGGTCAGGAAGCGGTGGTAGGTTCTGGCTGCTTTCAGAAGGAGATCTGAATCTGGCGGGAAGTGTGGTGTCTGGGATGGAAAGGGAAAGGCAAGCAGAGACGTCTGGGTAAGAGAGAGCTCACCGATATTCCAGAACATACCCTGCTCCTTTCTGATACGTTCCGCAGAAGGCACACTGCTCCTGGCAGCAGTGTGTCCAAGGCGGAGGGCAGAAAGAACCGGAAGTTACCCACAGGGCGTGACTTACAAATGATAAAGGTGGCACCCAGAGGCACCTCTACTGTAAGGGCCGTGACTTTACCACACGTAATATCTAACGCACGAGAGCGCCCCTCTGAAAAGCTGTCACCTTGGGGGTCATCCTAAATGGTGCCGTTGCCGCAACTCATCTGGGGTAATGGTCTCCGATGCCTAAACTACCTTTCTTTCAATACTCTCGTTGAGGCAAACGTTTATGCTTTGCATGGATTGGTTCCATGTACGTACGGTCATCTGATGATGCCACCGGTCTGGTGAATATGGGATGATCACACCGGGGGACACGGACTCCTGGGCTACAGAATAAGGTGGACCTAAGATCTCTCAGCAGGATCTGTTTCCTGGCTCGTGAACAGGCTGTTGACAGCAGTCCCCTCCACGGGAGCCTGGATATACCAGGCGCCATGGCATCCACACAGACTTATGGAGGCCCTTCAAGATGGCCGCTCTGATGCCATCAGAGGCTTTGTATATTTAGCCTGTTTCTAGCCATTCAGGGAGTTATGGGGGCTGCTCTGATGCCAGAGGGTTGACACCCATTTCAAGGGCGTGGCTTGACAGATACCCTAAGTTGTCTCCGGAGGTGTGAGGGCTCTGTCCCCATGGAGACCGTCCCTCCCTGTCCCCTCTCACTTCCCCAAGCTAGCCCGCCCCGGAACTTACACAGAGAACAGTGGAGTAGAAAAGCAGAGCCAGGGGGGCGAGAAGGTCATAGGTGCCCTTCTCCTGGACCTGTGGACAGGACAGGAAAGCAGCGTGAGGCTCATCACAGGTGCAGAACAGAGCAGCGTTTCCTTTTTCTGCACTTTCTTTTTTTTCTTACGTGACAGGCAACGTAACCACAAGGAAACAATGGGAGAAATACAACTTAAAAAAAACCAAACACTCACAATATCCCCCCTCCAAATGAACGCAACCACAGCTAACGTGACAATGCTTATCCTAACACCATTTTTCTCTTTGTACTTGGAAATCATAGCGTGTATGTTTTTACTCCTAATGTTTTTACCCTATAATGTTATAAATGAATTTGTTTTGCTGCATCATCTCTAAGACCACCTTTCCCCCACCCCTGGTGCTCCTGGTTACACATTTCCTTTTTATTTGTGTGGTAAATCTTTTTTCAAATTTGTTGTGTGTCTTTTACTTGTATAGATTTTCTTCTGATGTCCTGATTTTAGAAATGCTTATTTGTCTTTTACGGATTTTTGCTTTTGTGTGCAAACACCATGTAAAATTCATATTTCCTTCCTTTTTTGAAGCTTCATTTTCTTAAATTTAAATCTTCAATCCACTTAGAATACCGTATGCTGTATGGTATGTGCTAGGAATCTCACTCTGTATTTTTCCAAATGTTTGGTAAATGTTCGCTAAATCATTTAATAAACCTTACTGATGCAATTTTTTTGTATATTAAAATCTGTTTATACCTTTGGATAATATCCATCTTTTTATTCCCTGTAATAATATTCCTTCTGATAGATCTCTGTAATTTATTATTTTGGACACATGACATTATTTTCTTGCTACCCTAAATACTTTTGCAATGAAAAACTTGGTGCACGTTATTTTTTCTGTAATTTGGATTATTTATCTAGGTTAGGGTTCAGGAAGTGGAGTCGATGGATAAAAGACTATAAACCTCTTTCTGACCTCTGAAACGTGTTGCCAAGTTGCTTTCCGAAAGGACTGTGCCAGTTACAATACCCTGCGTGTATGAAAGTACGAGTCTCACTATAGCCTTCCCCGCACTGCTTGTTACAATTTTTGACCACACTACAGACCCATGTGATTTAGAATTCTTTGGTCCAAATGGTAAAGGTCTCGGCCCCTTCCGGAACTCGTGGGGGTTGAAGATGCAGAGAGGACCCCACCACCGTGCTGTGCCTGGTGGCCTCAGCAGGCTCAAGCAGAATTCTCCTTCTCTTGGCCCCGAACAGACCAGGTGCCTGATACACCTGCTGCTGGGCCCCTTCTACAAAACCCTCCCCTCTTGTCACGCGGTAGTGGATATTTGGGCTTATAAGTTAAACGCTCCAAAGGTGGCTTAGGCTCTTCTGAGTTGGTGTGCTTGTGGATCAGGGTATAACGGTACCCGGTAAATGATGGTGCCAGAATTGGAACCTTGAGTGCCTTGGTAAGCCAAGACTTCCCAAGGGACAGCTTGAGAAAGTCACGTTTTCCAACACAGTTACGTATTTAAAACAAAAATGAAAAAAAAAATTAAGCACAGAATTCTTTATAAAAGAGCCAGAATCCTCTTTAGGGACTCACAATTATTCTGGAACCCCAGCCCAGCTGAGCCCTTAAACACATTGCTGTTCTAAGTCATCAAAGCCTATTTCTTACGGACCGGCCGTGAGACAAGGTCTCAGTTTCCCTTTCTAGTCAGTTTTCTCCTCTGTGTCTGTTTTTACGGATCTTTTCGAGGAAAGGAATTCGGGAGAGCTTCCTCTCTCCTTTCTAGTCAACACTTGGACTTACAAGCCATGTCTGTCTTAAGAAGCAGCTTAATTAAACTCAGATCCGTGGCTCACGAGTCCTCGTCTTCCTGGTGAAAGGACCACAGCCCTTCCTAGAAGCCTTCAACTCACAAGCACCACTGGAACAGAAAGTTCCCAGCGTCTTTGCCAAGCCCCTCGGTGGGCCAGGCACCCCAGAACTGACACTCCGTGGGGGCCTTTCCCTTGACTCTTCAGTCCCAGGCTGGCCCTCACCTCTCGAGTCTTCTGCAAGATCTGCTCCAGGAGGATAAGGAAGTGGCCCGGATCCCTGCTGACCAGCTCCTGCAGGCTCCAGCAGTTGAGACACAGCCCGGCTGGAAAGGCAGAGAGAGAGGCAGGTGTTCAGCTTACGTCTGGACAGAAGTGGGAATCCCTAGGGGCACCCCTGGGGTATTCCTTTCTAAAGAGTCTGAGAAAGCTCTGAATCAACAGTCCACTCTCTCCTTCCTCATCAAGACACAATGACAAGCTTCTTATTCCTGCAGATAATGGCTCAAGAGACAGAGATGGGCTGGGATCCCCCTTAGGGGCCGTGAGTCTGCACCCCTTGCCTCTGGAGAGCTACGGTTCTTCCACCAACCCGGCTCCCCTGGTTTCCTATAGGGGGTGCCGGAGCATGCAAGGTGCAGGGAAGGAGGGCAGAGGCAGAGGGCGGTGGAAGAATAAGGGGAGGAGCCACAGCAAGCCCCGCCCCAGGAAGCAAGACCAAGGCTACCACAGCCCTGGGACTTCCCAGGACCGCCTGGCCACGGAGCCGAGGAAGGCGGAAGCTACATCCATCTACCTTTTGAAAGCTACAGTGAGCACTTGGTCATTCTGTAACTTCCCCAGACTTTTGCACTCTGTCAGGCTCCGTTTCCCCGCACTCGGCCAGGGTAAACCCCTAGAGATTAAAGGCGCTGTCCTAGAGGCCTGTGTGTGCACGCGCACACGGGCGCATGCGTGCAGTGGAGGGGAGAGGCGTAAGGGTGGAAACGGATCGACCACGAATTTCACGGAGCCCAAGCTCCGGGAGCCTTCATGTGCAGGGGCTCCTTCTAAGGTCGGGGAGGCCCAAACGGTGTTTTCGTGCGGACATCGGTTCTCAGAAAATTTGCTAAAGTCGGATCTTTTTTGTGTTCTTTTCCTTAATGATGTCGTCCCCCTACCTCAATTCTATACGCTTAGGCTTCGTCAACACCTAGGTAGGAAGTGAACAGGGAGCAAACTGCCATCTATGTGGCATCTATGTGGAACCTCAGGAAGAGGTTCCCGTGGTTGCTATCTCACGGACAAGGCAGGTGGAGTTGTGAGAGGTTCAGTGACTGGGGTGAGGTTATAGCAGCCAGTGAGAGGCAGTTTTAATACAGATCTGTTGAATTCCAAAGACAGAGGAAAGCCTCTCAAAGGCGGTGGCATTAGAGCTGAGACCTGGGTGAGAAGGAGCCAGCTACGGGCAGTTCTGAGGGAAGAGTTCCAGGCAGCAGGTGCAAAGGTCCTGAGGGAGGGAGGAACCGGGTGTGTTCAAGGAGCAGTGGATATCTATCTCATGGCGTAGTTAGCGAGGCAAGTGAGACACGAGACGCGAAAAATCTTAGAAGCACGAGAAATTATTACAGGCAGGCCCCGGTCTTCAGAGATACAATTGCCCCAGCCTGTATCTGGAAAGATCTAGAAACCAAGGGAACCATTCCGGGAAGAGCTATCTACGAAAGCCTAGCTGCTCTGTTGGAATCAGTAGTTGTATTTCTAAGCAGGTTTGATAGCTTCTTCAAGGTTGTACTTCGACACACGGGAAGAAAGCAAGATACGGTCCCGGGAGAAGGAATATGTTACAGGAGCACAGACAAACTGCCATATACCGAGGGCCTACTCTCCATCGGGTGCTGTGCCGAGCACCAGCCCACGGGAGGTCCAGCCCACGGGAGGTCCAGGGGCTCGGAACCACAACCTGCCGGCTTCTGTGAGCTGCCCAGTGCTCGCCATAGCCCCTGAGGCTTTCTCGGGCCCCGCGGACCCCACCCCTGCTCCCCCAGACCTACCTGACCAGGAGGTAGAACAGCGGCTGAGGCTGAGGCCATGCAGGCAGCGGTCCAGGGCATGCTGGATACGGTCCTCCGTGCACGTCGTGGCCCCTGGCTGCATCCTGAGTCATCGCCTGCATGGGGGGGGAGGGACAGACACCGGTCAGTCTGGAGAGCCCCAGGCTTAGGGAGCAAATGGCCTAGCAGAGCAGATGGCAGTCCACAGGCACTCCCAGCCCGGCCCGATCAGCCCTGCTGTGGCCCCAATGCCAAGGGCGCAGTATGGAGGCAGAGAGCCTACAGCTGTTGGAGCCCAACAGCACAGAGATGCAGGCTGCCAGGGGCGGGGAGCTGAGACGGAGGCCCGCCTGGCCCACCGGGCAATGGCGAGCATCCCCACGAGTGCCCGGGAGCAGCCAGACCCCAGCGGGCAGGGGGACTCCTTGAGAAAAATCAGAATCTTAAAGCCACCGAGCAGGGGCTTTAAGAAAAGGCTGATTAGCAACAGGTGGGGAGCCATGAGAAGCGCCAAACGCTGAGAGCCTCAGCGGGGCCAGCGCAGCTTCTTGGCTAACGTGTGGGGGCTCCTGGGGCCCCGGGAAGCCACGGCAGGTGGTTTAGCATGGTGAAAAAACCCGGTTTCTGGCAGCAACAGACTCGGACTCAGAGCATGACTCTGCTGTTTAGCAGCGCACTTTAGGCAGACTTTTGTTACCTTTTCCCAACCTCAGTTTACTTCTCTGTAAAATGGGGATAACACGGCACTGACCCTGTAGGGCTGTCGGGAAGAATGCCACAGTGGATGTGCCAAGGAAGCTTTCGAGACACGAAGGCTATCCTGCTATAGCCTTGGCCAGACTCACACTCTCCCGTGTTCACCCCTCTCAGGGCGGACCCCGAGGCTGGCCCGTCAGGCCAGGTCCTGGAGGGAAGCCGAGGAAGCAGAGGTCCAGCTCTGTGGAACTGGGGACGGACCAGGAAACCACAAGCAGAAGCACAGAGCTCAGAGCTGAGCCATGCAAACGAGATGCAAAACTGTGAAGTCCTAACGCGGACCCGGCTGCGTGACCAGACCACTAGGTGCATGGAGGCCCCGCGTAGGCAAATAATCCCCCTACTGCCCCAGCCTGGGAGGAACCACATGCCGGCCGAAGGGAACACAGTCCCTTTGTGAGCTGTCCAGCGTCACCTCACCTCAGTGAGGTCCCCGGTGGGCCATGCACCATGGGGCTGTCTCCCTCTCTCTGCCCCTCCCCCATTCATGCTCTGTCTCTCTCTGTCTCAAAAATAAACAAACGTTAAAAAATAAAAATTAAAAAAAAAACCCAAAAACAAGGATTGGTACTGGCATCAGGCCAAAGGGGGAGCCCACTCTGGGTCACTGGGAAGCCTCCCGGAAGGGACACTTAAACTGGATGAGGGAGCTAGGAGAGAAGTGAGGGGAAGAACATTCCAGAAAGAAGAGACGGCATCTGGGTGCAGGAAGGAGCCTGCCAAGGACTGAGACCCTGGAGCCGAGGGCCAGGTGCCACCACCTCCTGGCTGTTGAGGCAGCCGACTGAGTTCAGAAAAACTGCCACTCGTGACTCAGGACCATGGACACTGGGTGCTTCCGTTAGCAGCATCTGGAAGCCCAAAGTTGTCCCCGGGCCCTCCCAGGGCAACTTTCCCAGTCACCTTTGGGCCCTTTGTCTGCTGACTCCTCGACGGGTAGCCCAGGCAGTGGATCCACTGACACTGGGCCTGACCGGGCCGATTCCAGGCTGTCAGGCCCCTCCCTCGCCTCGATGTGCTGGTCCCCGGCGTGGATGTGCCTCCTGGGGACGAGTATTTGTCATACACCCTCAGCCTTCTACCTTCAGCCCCACTACAACACCCCGTCCAGCTCAGAGCTCTTCGGATTCAGAGCTAACAGAACCTGCCGCAGGAGCTGGAAAATCAGGCACCTTCCAGAGGATGACTTTGGGGGCATGGCTGGCCGGCCCACATGTCCACAAGGGACCCTTTGCCCGAAGGATAATCTCTCCCCGTTAGCGCCAGGGTGGGTTCTTGGAGGGAGTTCAGAGGTCACCCCCCCTCATGCCCTTCATTCCACAAAAGGGGAAGCTGACACCCAGAGAGGGTAAGTAAGGGGCAGCCCGGGGGGGCGGGAGCCAAAGCTGGAAGAACCAATGTGGATATCAACAGACCACGGCACCAGGCGGGACTTCTGTGTTCCCGAATTGTGGGGACAAAAGGTGATCCATGACCTACCTGCTCCTGTAATAAGAGTCACAGTGAATGGCGGGGACGGCGCCCAGCCACCACCTTGGGGGCCTTGCCGGGAGGGGTCCGTCCAGAACTAACACAGCTGCCTACCTGCCCCTGCCAACACGGGAAGACTGAGGACACGAGGGGCTTATCCAGCATCCCAGACGGCTCTCCTTTGTCGCCCGGGGCCAAGGGCAGAGGGGCGTTAAGAGAATCCCTTATTCAGACTGGATGCTTGCCAGGTGGGGATGTGCTGTTGTGTTCTCCTGTGACCCTACTCGGCCAGCACACCTGCTCCCTGCGAGACCCGCCAGGGCTGAGAGAAGACGTGAGCTCCTTGGGGGTGGGGATAGGGAGGTACCAGCAACAAAAGCCGGACTTGAGCTGTTTTGTTGATCCTTGACCCTGGAGGGCTCCCACCGGGGTGAGGGCAACTTAGCGGTAAGAGGCTGATGGCTGGACCACCTTTGGGGGAGACTGGAGGGAGGGGGATGGAGAGATGGCTAATCTGTGGCCCGGAGAAGTTAGACAACTTGCCTAAGGTCACACAGTTAGGAGGTGGCAAAGCCAGGATGCGAACCCAGGGAGCCTGGCCTTGACCGCTAAAGTGCACTGCCCCCTCGGCGATGTCAGATGCCAGTCGCTGGAAGAAAAATAAACTCAATTCATGTTTCTACACCCAGAAGTGAAGATTCTGTGAACTGTAACACGATCTTGCTTTAAGAAACCTACATTCCCGGGGTCCCTGGGTGGCTTAGTTGGTTAAGCGTCCGACTTCGGCTCAGGTCATGATCTCGCGGTCTGCGGGTTCGAGCCCTGCGTCGGGCTCTGTGCCGACAGCGTGGAGCCTGGAGCCTGCTTCCGATTCTGTGTCTCTCTCTCTGCCCCTCCGCCCCTCCCGCACTCACATTCTGTCTCTCTCTCAAAAGTAAATAAACATTAAAAAAAAAAAAAAAAAAAAAAAGAAGCCTACATTTCCAGTTGCTGGGAATCTCGAGCCCACCATGTCTGTCTACACCAGCTGCTCACCCTCTGGAGAGGGGATCAGAACTCACAGAGGCACACTGTCCCTGTTCCGCTGAACTGGGGCCAGCGATCTCTAGCCTGGAGAAGGGCCGAACCACACCAACTGGGTTTAAAGTCCCCTCCGCCCAGTCCCTGCTGCAAGGGACAGCTGGGTTGTGTCACGAGGCAGGAATGAGTCACCCTGCCCTGTTGTGTCCCACTGTGACGATGCAAACACGAGATGTAAATGAACATTCTCGGCCAACGCTGCTTCTGCTGCACACACACCTACCCTCAGGGGTCGGCACCCCGTGTCCCCTCAGGGGTCGGCACACCGTATCCCGGGGCCCTCGCTGCACCCCTCCGACGCCTGCTGGCCCACGCCGCCTCCCTCCTCCAGGCCCCTGACACTCCCATCTCCTGGCCTCAGTGTCCCTGGCTGTTCACTGGAGGCCATCAAGGCCTTCTCCACGGGTGAGCCAGACGTCCCCAGAGGCATCTGGCAGATCTCCCGGTGTGCCTGTCTCCCTGGCACCCTGACGCCATCTAGGGCTTGCCCCAAGCTGCTCTAAGAGGCAGGACTTGCCCGGGGCACTGGGTGCTGGGGGTCAAGGGAGGTGTGAGCTCGGCCCGGGGATCCTCAGCCGAGTTGCCCTGGGGGTTGACCCAGCACACGGTGGCTGGCCACCTGGACCTTCAGCACACTCATTTCCGTCCGATGAGTCAGCCGTCAGCCGTTTCTTCTGACTTGTCAGCGGAACCCCAGTGGCTTTGGGGTGGAGATTAAGAGGGAGGAAGGTGGTACCCCCTCCCTCCCCAAGGACGATGCCTCCTTGTTTCAGAGACTTGGCAGGCAAGGCCTGGCTTCCCCTGGCACCTTGCTGAGAGGAGCATCTGTTGTGAAATTCCAGCTGCTGCCAGTAAAGGGAATGTCCGCTCACCCGCCAGAGGGGGTGGTGTTGAAACCTTCAACTACCATCTCCAAGTTCCTCTTCTGAGCCGGTAAGGGTGAGTCTCTACTGGGGACCCCGGATAGGACAGAGAAGCCTGGAGTTAGGGGGCGGCGACCTCAGAGGGCACAGAGGAAGAACTCATCTTCACATGCTGACCTGATCCGATGACGCAAGACACAGGTCATCTTCCCTCATGTGGGGGACCTAGTCAAAGGTCCTGCCTGGGTCCAACGTTCCTGGGGCAGCCCCCACACGGGGCAGGGAGGACGGCTTCTTTTCCCGGGGGATGCCTCAAACAGAGTGGAATAGCACAGGTGGAGGGCCTACGTCTCACTGGGAGACAGGCAGGCACCTCCAGGCACTGGTGGGCACCCCACACTGCTTCCCTGGTGTTCTGGAACATTCTAGGCCCATGCTTTGAAGTCTTAGTTCCACAGATGGGAATAAGAGAGGCACCAAGGCGTGTGGTCCTGCACTGACCCCGCCCACTTCGGTCCTGGGTCTCTCCTCCCTCTTTCCCTTCCTCTCGATCCCTGGGGTTTGACCTCCCTTCTCTAGCCCCACTCTCCTCCACGTGACTGTTGAAGGCAGAATCTCTTCCGTGACCTAATTTTAAAACCTCCCGTCTCCAAAGCAGGAAGGATACACCTGAAACTAACAATACTGGGCTAAGAAAGGGTGAAAAGGAGAGGAGAATGAGATGGGGAGGGGGCATGAGGAAGTACTTTTAGGTACCACTTTGACTCTTAGAACCAGAGCGATAGTCCACATACGTCAAATTAAATAAATAACTCTAGTCAACTAGGATTGCAAGGGGGGGGCGGGTGGGGTGAAAAACACAAACAAAACAAATTAACCTGACTACATTATAAGTGAGTAACGTAACTGCATTGAAAGGGTGGGGGATGAAAGAATTAAACTGAGGAACGTTGGAAAATAGTATTTTGACTGGATGCTGTAAGGATAAAGACAAAAAGAACTATGCACATAGTTTTCTAAGTATTCAATCTGTTTGTCGTAGGGACGTGTGTTTAAAACCCTGAGACTTCTTTTATGTGCATGCTGTGACTAAACAAATAAGTAAATCTATCATAGATAATGAGAGCCAGCTTCTCACTATTGGAGAAAGAAGTTACAAATAAGGAAGGAGGGAAATCTAGGGTGAGTCAATCTTACTGGACTGGAGTTGGAGAAATCGGCATGAACTTGTGGTTTTTAATGTATTAACACAGAGATACATACAGAAGTGAAAACGATGTGTGTATGTTTGCATTATTCGCATTACAGTGCATACATACTGACATATGGGTGTCTGGGTTAGCATCCGACTCTTGGGTTTCATCTCAGGTCATGATCTCACGATTCAGGAGATCGAGCCCCACACTGGGCTCTGTGCCGACAGCATGGAGCCTGCTTGGGATTCGCTCTCTCCCTCGCTCCCTGTCCCTCCCCCACTCTCTCTCTCTCTCTCTCTCTCTCAAAATAAATAAATAAATAAACATTAAAAAAAGGAAAATGCATACATATATTTTCTAGCTCTGCTGAGAGAGCCAGGAAATGACATCCCAATAACAATGAGCACATCCAGTACCCAGGTCTTGGTTTCTAAATACCATTCTCCACTCAAAGGAACCAGGGCTCCTTAGAGAAATGGCCAATTCTAGGAGCCGGGCAGGAAATACACAAGATCAACCTGGCACATCTTACAGTGCCAGAATACAAGTCATTCCTTGAAAAAGGGCAGGAGTGTCAGAAGGACACGGGAGCCAGCTCAAAGGAGCTTCCAACGGCCAAAGCCAGGGCAATTTGAACAACAAAATAAACAATGACAGTGTTGGATTACAATTCGTAGAATGAAATAAATACCCATGAGTGTATACTAATGTTATAAATAAGAGAATATGGAGGGGAAGGAACAGGTCCTCTTTACAAAAGAATTCCAATTAATGTGGATAGAGGGAGAGAAACGCAAAACCACCATTAGGCAAACACCACAGTAATAACTGCCCTCAGTATGGATGCTAAAATCCATGGATGAAAATCTGAGAGGAGACAGGTATTTGCATAGTCTCAAAGTATCTCCTCCGAGAAATTAATTGATTGCAAGGGAAAAATAATTTCACAGTGGAGAAACCCAGCCCTGCCTTAACCTCATGATCCAAGTTAACATTATCAATAATAAGACATATGAAGATCATGCATCCCCTGATAGAATGCACTGAGAGGGACATAGTTCACTTCTGTGGGATTCTTACCAAAAATGCATACACACAATCGAATCATGAGAAAAATACCATTCACAACCCAACTGAGAGAAATTCTGTAACATCACCAACTAGTACTCACCAGAATGTCAAGGTCATAAAAGATAAGGAAGCCAGAGGAACTGCCACAGATTGGAGGAAATTGAGGACACAAACAAACTAGACACAATGTGAGATCCTGGAAGGGACTCTGGAATTAAAAGACGATATTGCGGGGGCAGAGGGGGGGAATGGCTAAAATCCAAATGAGGTCCACAGTTTAGCGAACAGTATTGTACCAATGATCATTTCCAAGTTTTGGTAACTTCACCTTGTCATGTAAGTTGTTAACATTAGGGGAGGGGTGAAGGGTCTCCACGGTTCTAAGACCCTTTATGTAGTTACATAGCCTGACGGATCCTTTGAATATCCTTCCGGATGGTTATTCAATGCTTTGCTGTCCTTCATGATCTTGTTTGAAGTTGCTACTTCATGTGTAGACACACGTCCCAGTCATTGGTTGGTCGGCCAGCCCTCACCCCTGACTCAATGTTCCTAAGCTGGGGTGGAGAATCTCTGGGGCTCTTGGAGGACCGAAAGTCCTCAGAGAGGATGCATTTTGATGGCAATCCAGAAGTCAGTATATTTTGGACCACCTTGACATCACCTATGAGCGAATGTTGCCATAAAAATTTGATGTCCCGTTTGCATTTGTGTCTATCACCAATTTGGTGTCGCCTAAAAGGACAGGGCATGCCAGATGTGTTCTTGGGATCTACTAGAGCTCGAGGTTGAACCCAATGAGTTGATGGAAAATGTTTGGTAAGAGGAGAAAAATTTACCTGAAGAGAAACCAGAAGATAAATCAATGGAAAATATTTAGAGAAGTGCCTGGCACATAATAAGTGTTCAGCAATGGCTATCTATTAGCTGTCAGCATGCTTCCCTCACACAGACAATTCTATGGCCCAATTTCAGACGGCATTGAGATTGGGCCAAGAAACGAAACACCCCCTGGATGACTGTGATGCATGGTCGGGCTTGGAAAGTAACGTTTTCTGGTTTTCAAAGTCACACACATTCTAGACTATATGACTAGGAAAGCATCCTGGAGATGAGGTGGTGCAACCTTCCCATTCTACGGACGGGAAAACAGAGGCTCTGAGCAGTGAGGAGTCTTCCTCGGATCAGAAAGTGGCAAATCTATAGCTAAAATCTGAGCCTAGAACCCAGGAGAATCCCAGGAGACACCCTCTTGCTTCGGTGGGAATCCGCTTCCACTGCCCATCTCTGAGTGACCTCAGCTCCTTTCCTCAAGGTTATTTTTGGAATCCTTTTGTCAATTTCTTTCAGAGTTATTGTGTAGGTATCCAACTCCTTCATGTGTCAACTCTGTGCATTTAGGTTTTCTGACAATACCATTCATCTTAATCAAGATTGGAAATTTTACTAGAAAAGATTTAGGCCTAGAATTTCTATGTGATTTAAAAAATTGTTTCTGAACCTGTGATTTTAGCCCCTTTCTTAATCTAAACGTTGTAAAATCAGGTTTTAAGATACAAACCTGGATTGGATTTATTTTAAATATTTTTATACTGTATCACCATTCTTTCAATAATCCTTTTTGGACATTTATAATAAATGTCATAACTATGAAAATAGCAGTATTTTGGGGGGGGGAGGCAGCAGCTTTAAGTGTGATTTACTTCATTGCTGTTTACTTTTTTTATTTCTTTGTTTTTATATCATATCATCTCTAGTTATGAGTTCTTTATTTTGATTCATTTCTTGTTCAGCTTGAGTACTTTGAGTAACTTCAGGATGAGTGTGTGGGTAAGGTAGTTTCTGAGACTTTAGATGTCACGGTCATTTCATTCATTGAGGCTCACAATGAATTCTACCTTTGCCAATTAAAAGAGGTGGCATAATTCATAATCTTTTCGCCTTCAAAGTGTTTATAAACCCCCCAAATTATTGACTGTAAAAAATGGCTACAACAAAAAGAATTAGGTAAGGTGGTCTGGTACAAGTCAAGATAGAAATTAATATTGTTCAAGAAGATAAATAAAAAAACAGAAACTGCATTAGGAAAAAGATCCCACCTATAGTCACAAGAAAAAAAAAATGAGAGAGAATAGGCTTTACAAATATGCAAGATTTTAATGAGATAAAACTTTGAGGGGACACAAAAGGCGGCAAATAAACGTAAATGCATACCCTGTTATGAGACGGGACGATTCAATGTCAAAGAATTACTTCAAAATGGATCAGAGCCTCAATGTAAACAGCTTAAACTGTAAAAGTCTCAGAAGAAAACAAAGGAGAATGGCCTCATCATGCTGGATATGTCAATAATTTCTTGGATATGACAACAAAAGTACCAGGAACGAAATAAAAATAAAGTGGATGTACCTCAAAATCTAAAACTCTGTGCATTAAAGTCAACAGAGTGAAGAGGTAAACCTAGAGAATGGGAGAAAATATTTGCAAATCATATACCTGATAAGGAGTTATTGTCCAGAATATATAAAGAACTCCTACAACTAACTCAGGAACAGCAACAACAACAACCACAAAAACATTTAACAATGGACAAAGGACTTGAAAAAACATTACTCCAAAGAAGACATACAAATAGCCAAGAGCACATGAAAAGATGTTCCACATCATCAATCAACAGGGAAATGCAAATACAAACCACAACGAGACCCCACCTCACACCCATTAAGATGGCTATTGTAAACAAAACGAAACAAAATTGTTAGGAGAAATGGGGACACTGAGCCACCGTTGGCAGGGACGGGGCGGGGGGTGGGGTGGGGATGAGAAATGGTGCTGGTGATTTCTCGAAAAATTAAAAATAGAATTACCATATGAGCAGCAATCCCACTTCTTACATATATCCAAAAGAACTGAAAGCAGAGACTTGAACAGATGTTTGTACGGCCAAGTGCACAGCGGCGAAAAGGTAGGAGTAACCCAAGCGTCCATCAACAGGTGAACGGACCCGCAAAATATGGTCTAGGCCAAAATGGGATGTTAGTCAGCCTCAAAAAGGAAGGAAATCGTGCCACGTGCTCCAACGTGGATGAATCTTGAGGGCATTGGGCTAAGTGAAATAAGCCCGTCACAAAAAGAAAACTGTACAATCCCACTCAGATGAGGTGCCCAGAGTAGTGAAATTCACAGAGACAGAAAGTTGAATGGCGGTTGTCAGGGGCTGGGGGAGGGGACACGGGTACGGAGTTTTAGTTCTGCAAGATGAAGTGTGCCGTAGGATATTGCACAACAAGGTGGACGTGCTTAGCATTAGCGAACCACACACTTACGAGTGGTCACGATGGTAACCTTTCCTGACGTGCATCTCCTACCACAACGTTTAAAAAGGAGGAAAGAGGTAATTAACTGACATCTTCACAGTATTACATAGGGAGGTCAATTCTCTCTACCTTTTCGCCTAGAGAACAGGAAGGAAGGAGAGAGGGAAAGCGGGCAGGCAGACAGGTTGGCTATTACAGAGCAGCTGTTCTGTGTCCGAGACCGTGCTGGGCACTTCCACGTGATTGCCTAGTTTAATGGTCAAGATCACCCCATGACATAATCACAGTTATCCACGGTTTCTGCAGTTCAGGGAGAGTCGACCGTGTCTTTGCCCAAGTTCCTGTGGTCACAGTTCCTACAACCTGAGCCAGAGGTACATCCCAGGTGGCCGGACTCGCAAAGCCCACATTCTTTTCTATGCCACGTTCATAGGAAATCATCCCTACCATTTTCTGGACACTCGAAGGGCTGAGCATGTGGTTTTGCCTCTGTGTTATAATTTGAGGCTTTTCAGAGAAGGCATCTTGCACACAAATTGCCCGAATTCTTGCGGCCAGTGACTCATTCTCCACAGGTTAGGACTTCCCACTTCGTCTGTCCCTAGCCTACTTTTCAAGACTTAGGATTAGTGGAGGGGCGTGTAGCTAACACACGTGTCTACCACAGCAGCGGCAGGGGCGAGCAGATACTGGAAGGACTCCAGGGCCAGGAAAGGGAAAACCTGAGAAATGGTAGGTGTGATGGAGGGTGGAGGTGTGTGCAAGGAACAGGGAGGGAACAGGGAGGGAGTAGGGCTGGAGCAGACGTGCAGGAAAAGGGAGAACCATCAAGGAAACATAGATAAGCCTTGGCTGACTTCCCAACTTTGCCCGTGACCTTCTTTACCAAGGAAAGGGCACAGAAATTCTTGGGAAAACCAAAGGTACGGTTAAGACCAAAAGGAAATAAAAGGAGGGAAGAGAAGGAGTCTTAGCGTCTTTGGTAACATGTGTGCAGCACTAACTCTATGCCAGACACTGCTCAGGGCTTGAAGCCCACGATCTCATTTATTCTGAACAATCTTGTGAAACTCTGAACTTACAAAGACGAGAAACATCCTGGTGGCTATATGACTTTCCCAAGGTCGCACAACTAGCCAGTAGCATAGGCAGGACTCATGTGAACTCATTTGAACCCAGTTCTATCTGACTCCTTTCTTTTTTTTTTTTTTTTTTTAATGTTTATTTATTTTTGAGAGAGAGAGACAGACAGACAGAGTATGAGCAGGGGAGGGGCAGAGAGAGAGGGAGACACAGAATCCGAAGCAGGCACCAGGCTCTGAGCTGTCGGCACAGAGCCCGATGCGGGGCTCAAACTCACAGGCTGTGAGATGGTGATCTGAGCTGAAGTCGGATGCTTAACCGACTGAGCCACCCAGGTGCCCTTATCTGACTCCTTTCTACCCAGATAATCATCTAGAAGAATACAGAGAAGAAAACAGGATGCATGATGCTGTTTTTGCATATAATAGATAATAGGAGCTGATGCTAATTGAGGGCTTACTATCTGCTGGGCACTGTTCTAGGCTCTTTCTACGAATTGACTCATTGAATTCATGAGGTAGATACGTTCTTGTCCCCATTTTACGGATGAAAGGAGGAAGGCATACAGCGCTCTCTCGGCTGGCAAAGGATGCGTGGTCTTTCTTGGCATCCCCCGAGCGACTCAGCTTCTTGGCACACTGAAGGGGACGCAAGAGATGGGCAACGAGAGAAAGAGTGAAGGAATTTGCCAAGGTATCCACTCCCAGGCTAACCTCTGGGCCCTTGGCGCCACAGACTGTTTCCATCCCGCCATCTGTCAAACGCAGAGCCTGCCTGGTTTGCCAGCAAATGCTCGCACGGTGACAAGGTGACAGATCCACAGGTAAATGGAAAAACGCAAGAGAAGGCCAATTACACGTGTCTTGGCAGCTTTCTGATTTCTCTGGGTGTGGCAAAACACGGTGGTCATGACAAACCGCACTCATTACGGGCTGCTCACTCTTGGCAGGATCCTTCCAGTTTGTAAGACGGAGCGAATGAACGTTTTATCGTCGGGGGCGAAAAGACTAGATGGGGCCCTGTGACTGCCTTTATCATTGGGATAGACTCGGCACACAGTGGTCTCACCTGTTCTCTCTTCCCTTGACGATGTTTTCCTCCCCCCCGGGTCCCCAGCCCCATCTTCTCTCCATTAACCCAACAGCAGGTGACTGCTCTCGGCCACTGGCACATCCACCTTCTTTAGTCTTCTTCTTCCCCCTCTTTTTAAACTCTTGCCAATTATATCAGAAGAATCTGTCACCTCCTCCCTTTCCATCCCATTCATGAATATGGCTTATTGGCACAAGAGAAACTTCTCTCACAAGAAAAGAAATCAACAAGGTTTGCGGACGGAACTGAAATCAGAAACTCGTCCCGATACTTGGCCAGGTGTGGTTTTTACAACTTTTTATGAAACAGACACTGATTTCGAGAGTCCCAGTGAGCTGAGTCTAGAACTCTCTAGGACTCTAAGAGGCTATTTACTGACATTAGAGCAGCAGGCACAGATACAGCCTTTAACTAGTCTCTTTTTTTTAATGTTTATTTATTTCTGAGACAGAGAGACAGAGCATGAGTGGGGGAGGGGCAGAGAGAGAGGGAGACACAGAATCTGAAGCGGGTTCCGGGCTCCGAGCTGTCAGCACAGAGCCCGATGCGGGGCTCGAACCCATGAACTGTGAGATCGTGACCTGAGCCGAAGTCGGTCGCTCAACCGACTGAGCCACCCGAGCGCCCCAAGTCTTTCTCTAGTCTTACTAAATACGCTCACGAAGACACAGGAAAAGGAAGACATATATACATAGCCCACACTGAAAACCAATATTTAATATGGTTTAATATGGTCTGGCACTGTGTCCAATTCAGATGGAAATGGATTGGGAAAACCCAGGCTTCAGCTCTGGCCAAAATCTCTATGGAAAGTGGGCAGGGCTTGTATCATGACTAATTAAAGTTTGCCCCCCGCCCCCACCAAGTGGATATGACCCCCTTCTGGAGGCTTGAATGCCTTCTGTCTTCTCCATTAATGAAGACTGGTGGGTCACGTTCACTGACGTGGGGAAGTATGGACAGGAGACGATTTGGGAGGAGAAAACCAGAGTCCCACTTTGCCCGTGTAATATCACATTTTGAGCATCCAGGGTTAAGAGGTGGGTCCACGAAGGATTAGCAAAAGGACGCTGGGAAGGTGAGACCCATGGAACCATGAAATAAGAGAATATGATGTCAAGAAATTCAAGAGTGGTCCAAACAGGGAGAGCAGAATATGGCTGCAACATTCATAAAATCAGGACCAAAAAGTGGCCCCTGGACTTGGTGACATGGAGGTCTTGGCGACCTAGAATAAATACTGAGAGGGCAGGAAGACCCAAAGGAGTAGGATGAGGAGAGAAAAGGAGGTGAGAGAGAGACGACTCCTTTGAGAAGCTTTGCTTGGCTGAGTTTTAGGAGATGCCCCAGTATCCTTCCACTAAGTTCTTTTATTTTTTATTTACCTAGCACAAATTCCTTTCTGCCAAATATGACCAAAAGGACACTAAGATGCTTCCAATGATGAGTCTTAACGTCCTGTATCTACATCTAAAAAAAAATGAGATAGGGTTACCTGCCAAAGTGTTCACAGAGGTTATCTCTGAGGGGCAAGAGAGGTATCATTGTTTACTTTTTTCGAAAAACATTTTTATGATAACATTGTTTTTAGACATTATTTTTTAATCACACAAAGAGTAGGTATTAAGTATATGAAAAAACAGACAGCGGTTCTCGCAAAGTAGAGTAGATGTTCCTCCTGCTAAGTAAAGCTACAAACTCTGGATATTATATACAAAATTAATATTTGAGACCCTGAAAGCAGAGAGAAGGGAGATGAGCTAAGGACCTTGAGAAAAAGAAGGGACATGGTGGTGGGTGCCCCGGGTCTTCTGGTTGCCTCCTGTATCCCAGCCTTGGACTCGAAGAACCCACAACCCGGAAACACCAATGGGTACAGACAGAAAAAGCCCCAAGAAGAGCCCGCTCTTTCCAGCCAAAGGACCAGGAGAGGGGCAGCCTAGAAAGACACAAAACTTTTAGATAAGAACCATTCTGCTTCCGCCAAACGTGACAGAAAGAAGTGTGGCACCACAGCCACTAGCAAAGGCCAAATGGGGAGGCTGAACTGCCTCTAGCCAGGCTCTAATGAGGTGCCCCACTCCTCCCTCAACCACCAGTGGCGTCTGAGAAAGCCAGACCTTTAATCTTCTCTGCCATCACAACCCCGCCTACGACCCCACAGTGTCAGTGAGGACCACCAGGGGTCCTGGACTTCCTGCCCCAGCAGACAGTCAAGAGTGCCCTTGACTGGGGCGGTGTCGGTGTCGGAGAAAGCCCAGTGGGAGAGCCAGGACTTTGGCTGCTGCCCAGGGGGATGAGGTCACTTCCTCCACCCCATGGTGTCAATGGAGCAATGGGGCTCTCTTGTGCCTCCCAGGCAGGGAGAGGTCAATGGCAGCCAGAATTCCCACTCCACCCAGCAGTAACAAGGGCGCCTCTTTTTGTCCGTGGAAGCTGCGAGCAGAAACTTACGTCCTCACCTGGTAATAATGAGGCAGTGCTCACCGCTTTCAGGGAAGTGTTAGAGGAAGCCAGCGAAAACAGAGGTTTAAATAAGATCCAGAGCCTCATAAGTCTCATAATACCCACCATGCCAGGTTTCAGTGGAAAATAACTTGTCATACCAACAACAAGGAATGAAATGAAACGGATGACATAAACCGAGTGAAAAAAGGCAATCGGTAGGTGCCAACGCTAAACCCACAGATGGTAAAATTATCTGACAAAGACTTTAAAAAAAACTTTTTTTTTTAACATTTATTTATTTTTGAGAGAGACAGAGACAGGGCATGAGCAGGGGAGGGACAGAGAGAGAGGGAGTCACAGAATCCGAAGGAGGCTCCAGGCTCTGAGCTGTCAGCACAGAGCTCGACGCGGGGCTCGAACTCACGAGCCACAAGATCATGACCTGAGCCGAAGTCGGACACTTAACCGACTGAGCCACCCAGGCGTCCCATCTGACAAAGATTTTAAAGCAGCTTTGTTAAAAGTACTTCAATGGAAGGCGCATATGCACCCCAATGTTTATAACAGTGCTATCGACAATAGCCAAAGTATGGAAAGAGCCCAAGTGTGCATCGATCGGTGAATGGATAAAGAAGATGTGGCATATATATACAACGGGGTATTACTCGGCAATCAAAAAGAAGGAAATCTTGCCATTTGCAACTACGTGGATGGAACTGGAGGGTCTTATGCTAAGTGAAATTAGTCAGAGAAAGACAAAAATCATATGACTTCACTCATATGAGGACTTCAAGAGATGAAACAGATGACCCTAAGGGAAGGGAAACAAAAATAATATAAAAATAGGGAGGGGGACAAAACATAAGAGACTCTTAAATATGGAGAATAAACACAGAGTTACTGGAGGGGTTGTGGGAGGGGGGGATGAGCTAAATGAGGGAGGGACATTAAGGAATCTACTCCTGAAATCATTGTTGCACCATATGCTAACTAACTTGGATGTAAATTTAAAAAAATAAATTTAAAAGAAATTAAAAATAATTAAAAATAATAAAAAATACTTCAATGGACAATTATGAACAAATAAAAAGGAAGAACGTCTTGGCAAAGAAATGGAAGATATGCATACACAGTCATGGAAGTTCTAGAACTTTTGAAAGACAGAATAACTGAAATAAAATCCTCAGTGGATGGGTTCCACAGCAGGTGGAGGGGACAGAGGAAAAAATCAATGAACTTGAGTCCAGAACAGTAACATTACCCAACCTGAACAACAGAGAGAAAACCAGCCAGAGAAAAATGAACAGAGAGCCTCAGGGACCTATGGTCCAACGTGCATGTCGTCTGGAGTCCCAGTGGCAGAGGGCAGAGATGGAAAAGTACTCAAATGGCAGAAAACTTGCAAATTTGGCAAAATACATAAAAGTACAGATTCGAGGGGCGCCTGGGTGGCTCAGTCGGTTAAGCGTCTGACTTCGGCTCAGATCATGATCTCACGGTCTGTGAGTTCGAGCCCCGCGTCGGCTTCTGTGCTGACAGCTCAGGGCCTGGAGCCTGCTTCGGATTCTGGGTCTCCCTCTCTCTCTGCCTCTCCCCTGCTCATGCTGTCTCTCTCTGTCTCAAAAATAAATAAAAACATTTTTAAAAAATTAAAAAAAAAACCCAAAACTACAGATTCGAGAAGCTATGTGAACCCTGAACAGGATAAGGCCAAGAAATACGCACCAAAACACATCGTAGTCAAGCTTCTGGAAACTAGAGACAAGGAAAAAAGTCTTGAAAGCAGCAAGAGAGGAATAGCATTTTCCCTGAGAGGGAAAACATTCAAAGCACAGTGGATTTCTTGTCAGCAGTCACGAGAGCCAAAAGGAACGGAACGGCATTTTTTAAGTGCGCAACAAATGGCCAATCCGGAACCCCACATCCAGAGAAAATATGTTTCAGGAATGAAAAAGAAATTAAGACAACTGGCATATTTACCCTAAAAGAATGGCTGATGGAAATTCTGTAAACAGAAAGAATATGATTTAAAAGAAAAAAGAGGGGGCTTCTGGGTGGCTCAGTCGCTTAAGTGTCCGACTTCGGCTCAGGTCATGATCTCGTGGTTCGTGGATTTGAGCCCCATGTTGGACTCTGTGCTGACAGCTCGGAGCCTAGAGCTTCGGATTCTGGGTCTCCCTCTCTCTCTGCCCCTCCCTGACTCACACTGTCTTTGTCTCTCTCTCAAAAAAAGTGAATAAACATTAAAAAAAAAATTTTTTTTTAAACATATCAGATGAAGTGGACTTCAGAGCAAAGAGAGTTACCAGGGACCGAAAGTGACATTACAGAATGACAAGAAGATCAAGCCACCAAGAAGACACAGCAATCCTAAATGTTTTCCCCCAAACAATGACACTGCAAACTATGTGAGGTAAAAACTGGTAAAACGGGAAGGAGAACTAGGCAAACCCATGATTATAACTGGAGATGTCAACCTTCTGTATCGTTTCTGAGCAACGATGCAGAATATCAGCAAGAACACAGAAAACTCAATAACACCATCAACCACTAGGATCTAATAACACTTACAGAACACCCCACCCAACGACAGCAAAACACATACACAGTCTTTTCAAGTACCCACGGGACATATACCAAGATAGATCATATATCCTGGGGCATAAGACCAACCTCCACACATGTTAGAGAACTGAAATCATACAGTGCGTGTTCTCTGACCACAATGGAATCAAACTAGAAAGCAAACAGAAAGATAACACGACAATCTCCAAACACTTAGAAACTAAACACACATCAAGGGGTGCCTGGGTGGCTCAGTCGGTTAAGCGTCTGACTCCAGCCGAAGTCATGATCTCACAGCCCGTGAGTTCGAGCCCCGTGTCGGGCTCTGTGCTGACAGCTCAGAGCCCGGAGCCTGCTTCAGATTCTGTGTGTGTGTCTCTCTCTCTCTCTCTCTGCCCCTCCCCTGCTCATGATCTGTCTCTATCTGTCTCAAAAATAAATAAAAACATTTAAAAAAAAAAAAAAAAAAAAAAAAAGAAACGAAACACATATCTGAAGACTCCATTGGCCAGAGAGGAAGTCTCAGGGGAAATCCAAAAATACATTGAACAGAAAGAAAAGAAATAAACAACATATCAAAGGTGGTGGGACACAGCGAAAGCGATTCTGAGGGGGAAATTTATAGCATGAAACACACACTTTATTTATTTTTTAAGTTTACATATTTTGAGAGAGACAGAGATCATGTGAGTGGGGGAGGGGCAGAGAGAGAGAGAGAGAGAGAGAGAGAGAGAGAGAGAGAGAGAATCCAAAGCAGGCTCCGTGCTGTCAGCACAGAGCCTGATGTGGGGCTTGAACTCACAAAATCATGAGATCAAGACCTGAGCCGAAGCCAAGAGTCAGATGCTTAACTGACCGAGCCACCCAGGAGCCTGTATGAAATACACACTTTAGAGCTGGCACATGGCCCAGAGGTTTATACCCCTGGGCATTTATCCCAGAGAAATGAAAAGTTACGTTCATCCAAAAACCTGTACGTGAATGCTTATATAAACGGCTTTATCCATAATAGCCCCAACCTCGAAACAAGCCAGGTGTCCTTTGGTGGGTGAAGAGGTTAACAAACTACGGTACATCTACACCATGGAATACTATTCAGCAATAAAAAGGAAATAAGTGTTGATATACACCACACACTGGATGAAATCTCCAGAAGATTACGCTGAATTGAAAAGCCAATCCCCAAGGATCATCTACAGTACGACTCAATGTACGTAACATTTTTGAAATGACGAAAAGTATAGAGTGGCCACAGCCTGGCATAAGACGTTCACGATACACCTATCTGACAAATGAAATTGAAACAAATAGGAACGGATACTTCACAAAAGATAGGCAAAGGATCGATAAACATGTGAAAATACACTCACCATCGCTGCTTATCAGGAAAATGGAGATCTGAAACCATGATGAAATTACGCTACACCAGAATAGCTAAAATTACCAAGATTAATTATAACAGGGGGGCCAGGAAACAGGAACCACCGTGCATTCTTGGCGCTATCGTCATAATGGTGCAACCACTTTGAAAACTGGTTCAGCAGCTTTGTAAGGTTAACAGACACCCACCAAGAAGTGACCCAAGAATGCCACTTGTTTACCCAAAATAAACGAGAATATATATTGACAGAAAGACTCGTACAAAAATGTTCATGGCAGCTTTGTTTCTCATGGCCTCACACCGGAAACAATCTGGTCCGTCCACAGGGGAAGGGGTAAACATAGGTGGGATATACTACTCAGTAATGCAAGAAACCAAAACACCACGTGCTGATACAAGCAACAATATGGACGAAGACCAAAAAAACACGGTATGTCTACGAAGCTGGACGCAAAAAGTTGGATGCTCTAATGGCTGCCTTTACAAGAAGTTCTTAGAACGAACAGGCAAAACCGATCTATGGTACAGTAAATAAAAATGGCCGTTGCCTCTGGACGGTACGGGGAGAGCCAACCAGGAATGAGCACGAGGAAACTTTCTGGGATGATGGAAAGATTCTCTAGCTTGAAAAGAGCACAGGCTAAATGGGTACACACATTTGTTGGTAACTCATCCCACTGTACAGTAAAATCTGTGTGCCCCACTGTATGAAAACCATACCTCAATAAAGATGTTCTTAAAGACTCATGTAATACAAACCAAATCTTTAGTTTCTCTTAGCCTGTCCATTTATCTGCACCCCATTTTCCTTTTTCAAACACACAGGCATTGGCCACCCATCTGGCCTGTTACACATCCGGTCCTTTTCAATGCCTTGATATGCCCACATAATGCACCTAGAGTTGTCTCCCAAAAAGTGCATCTGATGGTCACTCCCTCCTTGCCCCTCAAAGCTAATGGCCTTTTCGTTGCCTTAGGACAAAGTTCAACCCCCAACCTGGATTGTAAGACCCTGAGGGGTCTGGGCCTTCCCTCCCTGGCTAGTCTTACACCCTCACGTTCCCTCTCTGCAATGAGTGTCTTTCTGCCTGTGCTCCCTCTGCCTGGAACACTTCCACCACCTTCCCCCGCTTCTGCCGTGGCTAATACGCATTCATCTGTCTTCGTTTATAAGGTCACTTCTTCAGGGAAGGCTTCCTGACTCCCAGGCTGGGTTGGGTGTCCCCCACTTCCCCAACACCTATGTTGTAACTGCTTCCCCTACCGGGCTTTTCAATGGCAACAATGGCTCATCCATTATACATATGGTTCTAACCCCGGCATCTGGTGTAGGGCCCAGGCAGATTCTCCCTGGACAGCTACGTGAGCGTGCAAATGCGCTCTGCAAACCAAAAGCCCCACCCAGACATGCGGCCACGATGTTGTGACCATACGAGCAATAGGGGATCTTCCTCAGGCTTTGGGGGAAATCACATCTGTCACCTCCCAGTGAGTCAGTCCTCGGAAGCATCGAACAGGTCATTCTGGGCCACCCACGGTGTGGCAGGCTATCTCAGAGACCTGCTTCCTCCTGCGTTTCCTCGGCCAGGGTCTGAAGGAAGAGATCGAGGTCAGAACCCAAGCTTTCCAGAAGCTGTTCCTATGGCCACAGAGCATAGGACAACGTATGGTGCTATTAGTATGTTTCTTTCTGTACGCTGTTCCCTCTCCTCACTAGTGAGGCAACCACCTCGGGGAAGGTTGGTGGCAGAAAGGAAAAAAGACCTCTGAGCTCCTGGACAGCTCCTGGCAGGAAGGTTGGACCTCAGAGCTGGATTTCAGCTGATGTAAGGAGAGTAAAGCAATGGTTATTTCCTTTTTCTTTTCATAAACTTTGATTTGTAGAGCGGTTGTAGGCTTAGAGAAAAGTTGATCAGAGAGTACAGAGTTGCCACATAGTCCCTCCGACCCCCTCATCTCTCCCGCCCACCGTTTCCCCCCATTATGAACACCTTTCATCACTGTGGTACATTTATTAAAACCGATGAACCCGTACTGGAACAACAGCATTAACCCAAGTCCACCGTTTATACGAGGGTTCCGTCTTGGTGTTATAGAGTTCTACAGGGGTGGGTGGTTCAGTCAGTTGAGCGTCCGACTTCAGCTCAGGTCATGATCTCGTGGTCTGTGGGTTCGAGCCCCGTGTCGGGCTCTGTGCCGACAGCTCAGAGCCTGGATCCTGCTTCGGATTCTGTGTCTCCCTCTCTCTCTGCCCCTCCCCTGCTCATGCTCTCTCTCTCTAAAATAAATAAACATAAAAAAAAAAAAAAGCAGACCACTATCGGTATCCTTACGGACCCCACCTCCACCCGTGGCTCCTCTGGTCACTACACCATTGCCTATTTTTTAATTGGGTTGTTTATTTTCTTATTGTTGAGTTTGAAGAATTCTTTGCATATTTTTGATACAAGTTCTTTATCAGAGAAACGCTTTGCAAAGACTTTCTTCCAGCCTATGGCTTGTCTTTTCATTCTCTTTACAATGTCTTTACCAGAGCAGAAGTTTTCATTTTAATTGATTCCAACTCCTCAAATTTTTCTTTCATCAATCACAGTTTTGATGTCACATCTAAAGACTCAGGGGCGCCTGGGTGGCTCAGCAGGTTAAGCCTCCGACTTTGGCTCAGGTCATGATCTCACGGCTCGTGAGTTCCAGCCGTGCATCAGGCTCATTGCCGAATCCAAGGTCATCTGGCTTTTCTCCTATTATCTTCTAGGAGCTTCACAGTTTTGCATTTTACCTTTAGGTATATGATCTGTTTTGAATTAATTTTGTGAAAGGTTTAAGCTTAACATCTCAATTCACTTTTTGCTGTGGATCCTGTGTGCCAGCACCACCTGTTAGAAAGGCTATCCATTTCTCCTTTGTTCTTTGTCACAGATCAGTTGATCGTATCTGTGCGGGCCTGTTTCTGGGCTCTCTATTCCATTCCATTAATCTATTTGTATATTCTCTCACCTATATCACATCATTTTGATTACCATACCTGTATAGTAAGTCTTTTTTTTTTTTAATGTTTATTTATTTTTGAGAGAGACGGAGACAGAATGCGAGTGGGGAAGGGGCAGAGAGAGAGAGACACAGAATCCTAAGCAGGCTCCAGGCTCCGAGCTGTCAGCACAGAGCCCGACATAGGGCTCAAAGTCGTGAATCACAAGATCATGACCTGGGTCAAAGTCAGATGCGTAACTGAGCCACCCAGGCGCCCCTACAGCTTTATAGTAAGTCTTGAAGTCAGTTCTTCAACTTTGTTCTTTTTCTTCAACATTATGTTAGCTATTCTGATCTTTTTCCTTTCCATATAAACTTTAGAATCAATCTGTTGACACAGACAAAGTAATTTGCTGGGATTTTCATTGGAATGGCATAAAATCTACAGACCAAGTTGGGAAGAACTGCCATATTAACAGTATTGAGTCTGCCTATCCATGAACATGGAATATCTTTCAATTTATTTAGATCTTTGACTTCATTCACCAGGGTTTTGTAGTTTTCCTAATATAGATCCTATACATACTTTATTAGATTTATTCCTGAGTATTTTTTTTTTTTTTTAGTGCTCATGTCAATGGTGTGTATTTTATTTCAAATTCCAATAGCTTATTGCTGGTATATAAAAAAACAACAGATTTCTTTGTATTAATCTTGTATCTTGCAATCTTCCTATAATCACTTATTAGTTTTTTTTTTTTCCTGTCAATTCTTTAAGATTTTCTACACAGATAACCTGGAACATATTATAGAGAATTGATATCATTTGTTCTTTAAGTGTTTGGTAAATTCACCAGTGAAACCGTCTGGGCCTGGTGCTTTTAGTTTTGGAAAGGCATTATTTATTGATTAAATTTCTTTAATAGATACAGTTCTATTCCAATGGCCAATCCTTGTGTGACCTTTGGTAGATTGTGTCTTTCAGGAATTGGTGCATTTTGTCTAAGTTATCAAATTTGTGGGTATAGAGTTCTTCATAGTGTTCCTTTATTATCTTTTTAACGTCCACAGGATTGGTAGTGCTTTTAACTTTTTAAAATTCAGACATAATCCACATAACAGAAAATCCACCACTTTAAGGTACATACATCAGTGGGGTTTTTTTTCATTTTTTAAATGTTTTTATTTTATTTTTGAGAGAGAGAGACAGAGTGTGAGTAGGGGAGGGGCAGAACGAGAGGGAGACACAGAATCCGAGGCAGGCTCCAGGCTCTGAGTTGTCCACACAGAGCCCGATGTGGGGCTTGAACCCACGAACCATGAGATCATGACCTAAGCCGAAGTCAGTTGCTTAACTGACTGAGCCACCCAGGGGCCCCGAGTGGTTTTTAACATACTCACTATGTTGTACATCCATGACCGTGATCTAAATCCAGAACATGTCCATCACTCCAGAAAGAAACCTCATACTTACTAGCAATGACTTCTCCCTCCCCTTATCATCTGGCAACCGCTAATCTACTCTCTGTTTCTATGAATTTCCTTTTTCTGGACATTTCATATAAATGGAATCACAATACATCATCTTTGGCATCTAGCTTTCTTCACTTAGTGTGTTTTCTAGGTTTATCCACGTTGTAGCACGTAAGGGTAGTTATTCCTTTTTATGGCTGAATGGTATTCCACAGTAGGGACATGTCATGGCCGTTTATTAAATACTTCAGTTTATGGACCAACATTCATATTGGATACCCGAAGGCGACCTGCTCCCAGCCCAGAGCAAAAGAAAAAGATGAGAGACATTTTCCAGGTAGGTAGTTTTCCCTTCTGCAGGAAGGCCAGAAAGAAATCAACCTAGCCTGGAGTCTCCTCTGTAATATAAAAGAATCCTGCTTGAAGCTTAAATAAACCATTGCCACCACCATTAGGTCCTTCCCATGATGGAGTCCCCTCTGCCCACCAGGCACCTGACCAGGCAGGCATGTGTGCATGCCTTCAAGGCAGACCTCCTTTTCCCTCCATTTGCACATATGGAAACTACGGCTGACAAATAAAGCCACTTTCTCAAAGTCTGCTGGAAGGATGCCAGCTCAGGTCCGCCCAACATCAAAGCCCTCCTCGGCTGTCATGTGACATGTCAAACTCTCTACCTGATTGCTCCAGCACTGGGAGTTCCTAACCTTTTCGTGCCCTAGACCCACTGGCAATCCGGAAAAGTCTACAGACCCCTCTTCAGAATGACGTTTCGAATGCACCAAACAAAACGCACGGGACTGCAAAGGAAACGAATTGCACCGAGTTGCAACGACCAATGTTTTGTGCGTGATAATCAGACTTGCGAAATGGTAATTTATATTTTTCTCAACGCATTAAGTGACAAAATCCAGCCGTGGGTCGAGGGACCATCATCACCTGAAAGTAGCAAAAAGCATACATGACATCTGAGGGACTTCCAACGTGAACTGCAAAGTGATACGAACACATCTAACCCTCCTGGTGACCCCGTCCCAGGTGCTACCAATATTACTATGGCTTGTTGTCCGCATTCATAACGGAAAGAAATGCCGAACTTCAGTTAGAGGGGACTGAAAACAAAGATGATACCCGTTTCCCATCCAAGTCCTTGGACCCCTGGGCGAGAGTCTCTGCTCCAGAGGCTGTGGGACCCACAGGAAGAGAAATATGGGCCAAGGGAGCAGTGAGGTCCTGTCCCTCTCTGGGACCTGTTGTCGTCTCTGGCTGGTCACCGTATCCAAGGGGGCCTGCCGTGGGGAGGGGTCACCCTCCTTGCTCACTCTCCTTCCCCGGTCTAGAGCTCCTCCAGTCCTCTCCTCTCCTGGGAACCTCCCTAGGTAGTGTTTCTGTTTTTCCTGCTGGTTCCCCTCTTATCTTGGTCTCCCCGAGCCTCTCTCAAGACAGTTGTGTTGAGTTGTCTCTCTCAAGACAGTTGAATGCCTTCTTAAAACAACACCCTAGAGAGGTCTGGGGAATTTCGAATCTCTCATTTCAGACTTCTTGTATGACTTCAGAAGGGCAGCCCCTGAGCACGGGTCCCTTGGGAGAGGGGGAAGCCCCGGCTGAACGTGTGCTACAGAAGCACTGAATGAAAACCCAGGGCCGGCCCGGCAAGGGGAGGGGGGGCATGGGGGCCCAGCGGTTCCCTGTGCAGAGAGCCGCCCGTCCTCCCTCCTCGTGGGTAGTGGAGAACGACGGGAGAAGCCACGTAACCTCCCTGAACCTCAGTTTCTTCACCCATAAAAGGGGAGACGGGCATCTTCACGGTGGCAGATCACGGGGCGGGGGCCGGACAACAGGGATGCTTGAGTGCACCCCCAAGCCAACCACCAGGCATGTTCAGAGTTGGCCCCTAACAAGACGAGTCCCGGGGAAAACTCACCAAGTGGCGAGCACCTGAGTGGTGCTGCTTTCTGGTGCTTTACTAAAGGCTCAGGGCACAAAATGGTCACAGCTCCCCCCCCCCCCCCAAACCTCCTGCCTTTCTGAAACTCGGCCAGGGAGGGGATGTTTTGGGGCACAGCCAGAGCCCGGACGTACACCTCCTCACCCCCTTCCCTTTCCTCCTCTATAACCAAGGTGCCCTTGGAGGGCTCCCTCTTGTCTCAGCCCCGGTGTCTCCATGGAAAAAGGGACTTCTGAGGGCACTGCAGCTCCAGTCTGGGCCAAGAGGGATAAAGCATTTGCCCTCCCAGCCACATCACCGCCCCCCACCCTTCGCCAGCCAAGAGCAGCGGCCTCAGCTGCAGTGGTCCGGGGCCCAGAGACCATTCTGCGTGCTGTCTGACCACGGTGATCGAGGTGGGGGGACCACAGGCAGGGGGAGGACAGGTGCACGGAAGGCCGACTCCACAGGAGCACATGCCCACAGTGACCTACATGTCAGCAAGACAGGGCACCTGTTTCCATGGTTCCCAAGACCTGCCGGCTCCCCACAGCAGGGACTGGGGGTGGGAGGGCAGGGGACAGAAGGCGGGAGGGAGGGACAGGGACAAGAGAGGATGGGTGGCGGAGGAGGAATGGTAAGCAGGGGGCTTGAAGGGCAGGGTTGCCTAGAAATACCCTTCAAGCGGCCTGGGCCTGATGAAAGACAGTCAAAAACAAAAACAGAAAAGCCAAAATGTACACCAGCAGCCCCAGGGTTTCCTGTTTTTCTAACAAATCACCAATGATTTCCAAGAAAAGCAAGCCGCGCTGCGCTCGGGCCCCGGGCACAGCCGCAGAATTTGCACATCTGGCCTGTGCTTCGAGAGCGCCGCGTACCCCCCTGGCACAGGATGTGACGGAGCCCGGGAGGTCTGCAGCTCCGGGGTGCACGGGGGCGCGGGCCAGGAGCGCCCCGGGGCCTCGCGGACCCTCCCGGGGTCACGTGGGTGGGCTGCCCCAGGCCCGTCGATTTCGCGGCGCAGGGGCTCCAGGGAGACCCCGCGGGGCCAGCTTTCCCGAGAGGAGGGCGAGGCGCCCCGCGAGTCCTCGCAAGCGGCTCCCCCAACACACACAAGGTCCGGGGCGCTTTCCGAAGCCCCTGGAGGGATGCGCAGGCCCTGCGGCTGGGCTGAGGGTCTGTCTCCCCGGCCCATGACGCTCGCCCCTTCTCACCTCCCTCCCCCCCGGGGAAGCGCCCCCTGCCCCTGCCACCCCAGCCCTCTTCCCTCCTCATCAGGAACCAGAGCCTCCTCAGGGACTCCTGCATGGCCCGAGGCCCCAGGACCTGAGCACCTGACCCCTTCCCTGCCAGCCCTTCCATCGAGGAGGGGGCGGGGGCAGGGGGGGACCAAGGGTTTGCAGGCGCAGAAATGGAGCGACCTCGACCTCGCTTCACCCATTCAGGCTGAGGGCAAGGCCCGCAGGGCCCCCCTGCTCCCCCTCCCCTCCCCCACCCCCGGGGGCGGGCAGAGTCGTGGATGGAAGGGAGGCAGAGCGATCGTCAGGCTAACACACCAGGCACACAGGCGTATCTTTTGCTGAACCACCCGCAAGTGCGCTCCTGGTTGCACACACAATGAGTCACCACCAAACACTAGACTGAACTGTATCAAACAGCAGCGAGTATCTACTGAGCAAGAGGTTCAGTCCGCTACCTCAGCGTGCATCCCTTAACAGCAAGGGCATTCTTGGGGCGCCCGGGTGGCGCCCGACCCTGGCTTGGGGCACGATCTCGCGGTTCACGAGCTCGAGCCCGGCATCGGGGCTCTCTGCCGTCAGCAAGGGGCCCGCTTCGGACCCCCTGTCTGCCTCTCTCTCTGCCCCTCCCCTGCTTGTACTTTCTCGCTCTCAAAATAAACATTAAAAAAACCAAACACAAACCAGGACATTCTCCGATCTGAAGACGCTATAATCACACTGAGCAAAAGAATAAGGATTGTGCAATGGTGTCTGCGGTGCCCCAGGGATGTCCACACTTTGCAGAACACCTGCTCTGTGCCTGACCGCCCACCATCCCCGTGCCTGGGGCTGGGGCTGGGGGCGGGGGCGGCTGGGGGACCACCCCACGCTGGGAGTTTTCTCTGGCCAGGCTGCAAAGCAAACGTGTGAAATTCCTCCGCAGCCTGGTGACCAACACAAAATGAGAATTCTCTGATTTATAGTCCAGTCCCCCGGCTGCGCACGTCTTCCCAGCCGAGGCCCCAGACACTGGACCATCCCCATCCGGCCCTGCCCAAAGTCCTGGCCCGCAGAATCCATGAGCAGGCCACTACGTGTTGGGGTAGTCTGTCACACGGCCATAGTGTCTAGAACATACATCATCCGGTAGGGCCCACACGGTCACAGGGACTGGGAGCCGCTGGACCACGTGGTCAGAAGAGCCCGGATGGAACAGCTGAAAAGCAAGCTGCTCAGAGACGGGTGCCATCCACCGGGCAACTGAGACCATCGCAAGCAATTCGGAGACGAAAAGGCCCTTGGAGAGGGCGTCCAACCTGAATTCATCTACTCAAATACAAACTCTTCGTATCAAGTGGATATGACCACAAGGTATTCTGCTGGATGCTGTGGAAGAAACAACCAGGACTAATATACCGCCCTTCATCCCAGATGCTGAGCTTTGCTGATGCCAGCATGGAAGGTGCCACGTTCTGGGGACTAGAATGACCACGGCAGCACATCAGGCATGCTCCTGCCTCAGGACCTTTGCACTCGCTGTTCTCTCTGCTGGGCGTGCTCTTCTCCCAGATGTCTGCTAGGTTCACTCCCTCGCCTCCTCCAGACTTAATGCTATATTCTCAATGAGGACTTCTGGAAAACCCCACCTTTAGCACATCCTGTTTTCTTTTTTCCACCTCTTACCACCAACTGACACACTGTTCATGTTATTTTTTTTTTAATGTTTACTTATTATTTTTGAGAGAGAGAGAGCAAGTGGGGTGAGGCAGAGAGAGAGGGGGGCACGGAATCCGAAGCAGGCTCCAGGCTCCGAGCTGTCCGCACAGAGCCCAAAGCGGGGCTCAAACTCACAAACCGCAAGATCATGACCTGAGCCGAAGTCGATGCTTAACTGACCGAGCCCCCCAGGCGCCCCTGTTCATGTTACTTATTATTGGTCGCACTCACTGCCCGTCCTTTTCTTCCAGCTCCATTCGAATATAAGGCCACAAGGCTGAATGAATGGATAATGAATGAAAGAGGGAACAAGAAAGGGAGTTCAAGGATGATAAAAGGAGACAGGCATAGGATTGCACACACCCAGCTCGACTGAGATACAGGTGCTGCTTTTCTCCTACGAATCATCAAACTGACCCACAGCGAGCCCTCGGGACGGTCGGCCGCTTGACCTGGACGGCAGCCGGGAAGCATCCCTGGGTTCAAATCAAGCCATCTGCCAAATCGTTCCTCGGATCGACTCGCGTCTTAGAAAGTCAAGGAAGCAATGAGGAAAACTACTGTTTCATCTTGTGTCTTTAGTTCTGACCAAAAATTAAACAACAACAACAAAAATGTTTGTAAGACAGGAGCCGGAGAAACACGGGGAGAAAAAAAACGACGACGTCGCCCCAAAGTCTGGACTGATGGTGGGAGAAGGCAGTAGGCACACCCAGGCACACGTCTCGGATGTTAAGAAAGCGGATGTCTAAGGGATCAGAGAGCAGGGCTTAACATGAAAAGGGTAAACAGTGGAGCCAAGTCAGAGAGTCTCGCGAAGGAGGAAAGGGGGAGAACATGAAGCAAGTCAGGAAAGGAAGGCTTGAGAACAACCCGGAAGCCTTCACAAAGGGCTTGTGGAGTTATTTTCAGAACCCAAGCTGGAGATGAGGCTATAGACACTCAGGGCAGACAGAGCTTTCATCACAGATGCTCCAGAGAAGGCAGAACTGTTCCACAGCTATTTCCTCCGACTTTCTTCTCAAAGAGAATGGGCATCGTCCTGGAAAGTATGGATTAAAGAGGATTGAGGGGTGCCTGGGGGGCTCAGTCGGTTGAGTGTCTGACTTCAGCTCAGGTCAGAATCTCAGGGTTCGTGGGTTCAAGCCCCGCATCGGGCTCTGTGTTGATGTCTCGGGACCCGGAACCTGCTTCAGATTCTGTGTCTCCCTCTCTCTCTGCCCCTCCTCCTGTTTGCCCTCTCTCTCTCAAAAATAAATAAACTTAAAAAAAAATAAATACGAGCTCCTGGGTGGCTCAGTTAGTTAAGCATCCGACTTCTGCTCAGGTCATGATCTCATGGTTTGTGAGTTCGAGCCCCGCGTCAGGCTCTGTGCTGACAGCTGGGAGCCTGGAGCCTGCTTCCCAGTCTGTGTCTCCCTCTCTCTCTGCCCCTCCCCCTGCTTTCCCTCTGTCTCTGTCTCTGTCTCTCTCTCTCAAAAATAAATAAACATTAAAAAAATTTTAAAGAGGATTCATTTAATCAACACAAGCACATTTGGGGGAGGGTGGTCCAGAAATCTCCAGGAGCTCAGGGTCAGAGGGGAAGATGGGCTTCTGAGAGGTCACTATGCACAGCGGCAAAATCATCACTACCAACGACAAACACGAGACAGAGAGCACTAGAAAAACACACAAAAGACCTGAATAAATCCTTCGTGAAGGAGGCTCTCCAAATGGCCAATAAACACAAAAAGGCGCTCAATTAAAAAACAATTTTTTAAAACATTTTATTTATTTTTGAGAGACACAGCCTGAGCAGGGGAGGGGCAGAGAGAGAGAGAGGGAGACACAGAATCCGAAGCGGGCTCCAGGCTCCGAGCTGTCAGCACAGAGCCCGACGCGGGGCTTGAACCCACGAACCGCGAGATCGCGACCTGAGCCGAAGTCGGATGCTCAACCGACGGAGCCACCCGGGCGCCCCAGAGGTGCTCAGTTTTGTTAGTCAGAAGGGAAATGCAAATTCAAACCACGACCCACCCACCAGGACGGCCAAAATGGAAAACACAGAAAACCCTGTTCGTGAGGACGTGAAGCACCTTGAACCCTCGAGACTGCAGGTGCCCTCGAGCGCAACCCGGTGCGGTCGTTTTCCAAGTGGAAAACCGTTTAGCAGTACCCACTAAAGTGCAACCCGTGCGTGCCCCGCGACACAGCAATCCCACTCCCGGATGCACACTCAAAGGACACGCGCCACAGAGTCCGGAGCAGCGCCTTTCAAACTAGACCCTACCCAGTGAGTGAGGTGTCCTCGGGGAGGTGAATAAGGGCAAGGCACAATAAAAACCTGGAGGAGGAAGAAGGTCAACTAGCAGCACTTGCCCAAGAGGGTAACTCCACACCAGAATTTTCAGCCTTGGGATTCAGAAGATCCCACCAACAAGGGGGCAGGGCGGGGGGGAGACCAGGGGAGAAAGGACCACCACCGAGGGAACAGGGTTCTGGAGTCAAATAGAGAGTTTGCTGCTTAAAATGAGCTGAAGATTGCAGATGCCGATAAATACATCTCAGAGTCATAAGGAAACCTGAGTCCGTCAAAGGGAACCGTGGCTAATCGCCTTTGAAGAACTGGAGAAAATGAAAGACGGACATGGGAAAGATGGAGAGTGAGACAGACAGACCAAGGCAGAGACGGACGCTAGAAAAGGCCGTCCCAGTTTTAGAGACGAGCAAAGTCGTAGACTCTTGGAAGCCACAGCCTCTGAGCCGGGCAGCCCCCATGCCATTAAGGCAGTTTGGGGGTACTCAGGGAAGGACCCAGCGACCACCGGGGGCTAGAATGGCTCCACGAACAGAAGACATGAAAACGCACAGAAGTGGCGTATCTGGGTTTGAGCGAGTCCTGTGAGAGCCTCATGACAATGTGGAAAAGCACAAACTGCGGGTGACACAGACGGGTGGATTCAGCCCTGGCTCCATGACTGTCCCCAAAAGGGCCTTGAGGGTCTTTATCTGCAGGGACGGCTCTCTTAAAATGCCAGAGAGCTCTGTCTTTGGCCCTTCAAAGCATGTCATTTTTTAAAAATTACTTTTTTAGGGGCGCCTGGGTGGCTCAATGGGTTAAGCATCTGACTTCGGCTCAAGTCGTGACCTCACGGTCCGTGGGTTTGAGCCCCACGTCGGGCTCTGGGCCGACAGCCCAAAGCCTGGAGCCTGTTTCGGATTCTATGTCTCCCTCTCTCTCTGCCCCTCCCCCCCACTTGCTCTCCCAAGCAGGCTCTGCACTGTCAGCGCAGAGCCTGATGCAGGGATTGATCTCCCAAACCATGAGATCACGACCTGAGCCGAAATCTAGGACGATCAACCAACTGAGCCACACAGGCATCCCCAAAGCATGCCATTTTAAAAACTGTGGTGTAATGTGAATAGCATAAAATGTATCGTTTTAATCATTTTAAAATACGCAGCTCAGTGGCATTAAGAACATTCACGTTGTCCCATAGCCACTACCGCCTCCTGTCTCCAGATCTTTATCCTCCCGAGCTGAAGCTCCATACCCATGAAACAAACGCTCAGTCCTCATTCCCCTCTTCCGATTCCCCAGCCCCTGTAGTCCCTACCCTTCCTGCCGTCTCTATGAGTCTGATGACTCTAGGAACCTCATATACGTGGAATCATACTGGATGTGTCCCTTGTGACTGGCTCATTTCACTTAACGTGAAGTCTTTAAGGTTCATTCTGTCGTGACATGTCAGAATTCTACTCCTTTTTCAGGCCAAATAATATTCCACTGCATGCATATGCCGCATTTCGTCTGCCCGTTCATCTGTAGGTAGACATTATTGATTCCACCTTTTGATAGAGAATGCCATTTTTTATGAACGGTTTCCAACAGAGCTCAGAAGGCACGTGAGCCGCACGACAGAAGGGATAAGGCACCTTTATGTGACAGTGTCGATTCAGAAAGATCTCAAACCGATAGAGTTCAAACACGGATGAGACTCCTGACTGTCCTCCTACAATTCTCCTTTCATCTATAATAACACGATGTTCAGAAATTTCAGATTACATTTCTCAGGATTCTCTTGTTAGCCCAGAGTGGCCATGTGGCTACGTTCTGGCCTGTGGAATAGAAGTAAATGTTGATGAGTACAATTTCCGAGGCATGCCTTCTTTCTCTTTCCTCCTCCTGCTAGCTGGAATGCAGATATGATGGCAATTGCTAGAGCAGCCATTTTGCACCATGAGATGAAAGCCACATGTGGAGAGAGAAATAAACCCCTCTTATCTACACCACCGCCCTGTTGTGCTTCTCTGATACAACAACAGGCAGACCAATATACTAACTGTTTCCATCAATACTGAATTGTCGAAGAAGCAACATTAGATTTTGGGAGTGGGTGGGGGTGGGGGCTGTTACTACATCATTTAGATACAGCTGGTAGGATGTTCCCCCAATTTGTGGAGCATGGTTTATGAACTGACCTGAAACGGAGACCGCAAAGCATACCTCCAAATTCCCTTACAAGGAGACACATCATAAAAGCTGGAGTCATCCTCCCAGAGAAGAGATGTACATCTTCTACATGGCGTGCCCGCCTCTGGGTACCCCACTTTGGGGGAGCGACAGCAGGGGCTGAATTCTTTAAATTAATTATCCAGACATTCTTCGGAGCAAACGGGGTTGGCCAGCTAGTACGGAAGCAATTCAAGTGGAGTGGGCACGGTTTTGATAAACGTTATTAGAGATAATCTCTCGCTGGTTGTGTCGACAGCAGAGTGCAAATGCAGTATGGGCATTACAAAACCGTCCCTCCCAAACCGTTTCATGAACAGCGATGTCTCCAAGGCAAAGCTATGAAGACAATAAAAGGATCGGTGACCGCCAGGGGTGGGGGGCAGGGGAAAGGGAGAAATAAACAAGAGCACAGAGGAATTCTAGAGCGTTCAAAATGCTCTGCGTAATATTATAATGATGGACGCAGGTCATTACACATTTGCCGAAAACTCACAGAATGTGCAACGCCAGCAGCGAACCCTAAGGTAAACTATGCATCTGGGGCGGTAATGATATGTCAATACAGGTTCATCCTTGGTTAAAAATGTTCCATTCTGGCGGGTGGTGTTCAGAACGGGGGAGGCTATGCATGGGGTCGGGGGTATATGGGAAAACTCTGTACCTTCCTCCCAATTTTGTTGCAACCTTAAAACTGCTTTAAGGAATTAAGTCTCTTTTGAGAGAGAGAGAGAGAGAGAGAGAGAGAGAGCAGGGAAGAGGGGCGAGAGCAAGAGAGAGAATCCCAAGCAGGCTCCACACTCAATGTGAAGCCGGACCCGGGGCTCGATCCCGTGACCCTGGGCTCATGCTCTAAGCCGAAACCAAGAGCCGGACACTCAACCACCTGAGCCGCCCAGGCGTCCCGTGAAGTCTTTACTAAAAATAATAATAATCGTGTTGCCATCTCCGTCCACTGAGTGGGTCGCAGGAGTGACAGCGGGAAGGAATCCCTTATCTTCAAACTCACTGAATGGGGAGGGGGAGGGGCAACACCCGAGGCGGACTGAACCGCGGCCCCCACCCCATCCCTTCCACACTCTCCATATGGCAGCGTTGATGGGGACCCAGCAGCACAGAGCCGTGGCCCAAGGAAGGGCATTCTCCATGCCTCTCGGGACAGTGGCTGGACCGTGACAGCATGCGGCCTCGGGCAGGGGGCAGGACGACAGGGGAATGGGGCGCTGCTGGCCCCTCCTTCTTCATCCATGGCCTCCAGTACATGGCCATGCGGCCTTGAGGGCTCACTTCTGCCAATTCCCACGGGTCCCCCGGGTGCCGTGTTTTTCCACCTGACTCGGGTACCTTCTAGAAGCCCAAACGGCTCGCATGCCGTGGGCCTGAGCTCCTTAGCCTCACTAGTTCAGAAATGTGTGTCTAGATTCTAGATGCCATCCAAGGCTAGTCCGTCCCAACCCAAGCCCACGTCTGCCTCTCTACACTAAGAGGTTTGATGACCGACTTCTTTAAAGGCGCCTAGATTCCCCCCCCTCCTTTCACATCTTACGGCACCTTACATGCAAACAAACCACTATTAGGGCACTCTGACCCACGGGCTCGTGTGTGGATGCCACGGGAGTCCTTTGCACCTGTGCCCTGTGGCTGGCCAGCTCGCGTCTTGCGACCTCTCTCTGATGGCTTCAGAGGGCCAGCTCACCACAGAAAACAGCCTCGGGGCAAGAGAAGTCAGGTGGCGACGGTGAGCCCCACGCCTGGGCCCCCCGCTTGCTGCGGAGGGGAAGCTACAGGATTCCCGTCCTCGGGGCCACCAGAGCCTGGGGCACTTTACCCGTCCGGATGGTGTTGGGTCACAGAGATAGTAAGGGGCCCTGGACACAGGCGCGCACTCTCCCGTGGGGGCCGTGGCGGTGGCCCCAGGCTGGCGGGGGGTGGGGGGGGACCCCAGGGCTGCCACAACTGTCTGAGGAGGCGGGAGGCCAGTGTCAGCCTCCTTGGCCCATTTTTCAGGTGGTCACAGAGAGGGCTCCTCCACCTTCGATGAATCAGGACAGGAGGGTTCTGGCTCCTGGGGCATCTTCCTCACTGCTCTGTCCTCCCCCCAGAAGGTCCCCTTTCCTCTCCAAAGCATTACTCCCGCTCGAAGGGGAAAAAAGGAAGAAAAAAGACCCTCGTCCTTGCTTACCCTGACCCGTCACCCTGCTTGTGAGTGACAACAAGTGACAGAAGGGAGTCGCCCGTCATTCTGAAGGTTCCCATTAGACTACCAGAGCCACATTCGTGAATATGCAAGTTAACAACGCTTACTGGTGATACTTTACTTTCTCCCAGTTTAAAAACTTGACTTCTCGGGGCGCCTGGGCGGCTCGGCTGAACGTCTGACTTCGGCTCAGGCCATGATCTCGCGGTTCGTGAGTTCGAGTCCCGCGTCGGGCTTCCTGCCGCCAGCCTGTCAAGGCAGAGCCTGCTTCGGATCCACTGTCCCCCCCTCCGTGCCCCTCCCCTGCTTGCCCTCTCCCCAAAATAAAATATTTAAAAAAACTCCAAAACTTGACTTCTACACTTCCCTTGGCCTCCTCCAGGGTCAGCAGGGCCAGGCATCCTTGGGGATGTTTAAAGAATCCCCAGAAAAACTCCAGGCATCTCTCTGCCTCCCTCCCCAGGAAAGCAGGGCTCCAGATTGCCCCACAGCCCGCCGGACAGCCAGGACAGGCATCCCCTCTGCCTAGTAAACGTGTAAACATCGTGTTGCAAACACACGCTTACTTCCTCAGGCCCCTGTTGCGGGGGGGGAGGCGGCGGCTCCCCAGGGCCTCCCCACTGTCAGACTTACTTCTGACTGACCTGGAGGGTGAGCAGAGGGCTCCCAGGGGGTGGGGTCTGGGCACGTGGAGTTGGCCAGGGGCTCCTGGGGCCTGAAGGGGCTCAAAGGGAGACTCGTGCCTTGTCCCATAACAAAGACAAGGCCACAGGGTTTTTTTTTTTTTTTCCTTTTTAATGTGTTATTTATTTATTTATTTATTTTAAGACTGAGAGAGAGCATGAGTGGGGGAGAGGCAGAGAGAGGAAGAGCAGAAGGCAGGCCGTGGCCCGGAGGCCCACGGGCGGGCGTAAAAGGTGACGACAGCTGCGTGGCCTGGCACAGAGAACGCTGGGGAAGCGAGAGGGGCCAGCCGCACCATGGCACTGGCTGGAGAGCGGAGAACAGGAAGGTGGCGGGGGAGGCCCAGGGGCGGTGACTCCAAGGTTTCACGTCTAGGAGTGTATTGTCACCAGAGCCACGAATGGGGAAGTCTGTAGAGGAAGCCTGCTTTGTGGGCGAGGCGCTGGGCTCTGAACAGGGGCTGAGGTGAGAACAGAGCCAACGGCCCGCATGGGCTTCAACACGAAGGTGAGGGAGGTAAACGCACCCGAGGGGTGGCCAGAAGGGGAGGCACAGGCGGCGGAGAAAGAGATCCAGGTGAGCCTCTGTGGGCTTTGCGGGGGGACCGCCCAGCTTTGGGATTTGTCTCCTCGAGGCCACCGAACTTAAGTTCAAATTACGTGCTCAGAACAACCAATCTGTCTACGACCCGTCAGACACGGCCACGGTGATTTGGAGAACTGCAGACTTGGGACCGGAGCATCCTCGGTCTCCTTTCTCACGGCAGTCGCGTCTACGTGTGACACGTACTTCTCTTGAATGCTTCCCTGGACGGGGAACTCATGACCACAAGGTCACCCGTTCCGTGGTTGATGTGTTCTGAATTTGGCTTTGTTGCATCACATGCTACAGAGCCTCCAAAGAGAGACGTTGGGTAGGAGGGGAACACTGGGTTTATCACTGCAAAGCCGCCAGCGACCTTGGAGGAAGCCAGCCTACGGAGGAGACTGGGTGGAGGGCGACAGCACAGTGCCACTGTAGTCCAAAGGATTTGCAGCCGCTTGGAGCCCTGCCGTGAAATGGGCACCGTGACGAAGGAAGAACTCCCACAAGTCCCGTGTCGGAGGGCGGACTGGGGAAAACGCACAGGCTGTCGGAGTCTCACAGCCCGTTTGATCCAGAAGGGAACAGGCTCAGACCCGTGGACAGAGGCCGGAACGGGGAGGGGTCATCTCCTCCCCCCACCCTGGGGTACGAACATCACGCCATAGTCCCCCGCCCCCACCTCCCCTCCCCCCGTGTTCTCCTAAGCACAATCACAGACCAAGGAAAACTCTTGACTTTTCGTTTTCTCAGAATGAAACTCCCAAGATGTCAGCACAGAAGTGAATGCAAAACTCACAGGCCTGTGAAACACGGGCCCCGAAAAACCCCCCACGCAAGGGGCCATCACTCCCCAGGCCAACCCGGAGACTGGGCGGGCTGGCCCCAAGAGCGGATCTGGGTCAGCCGCGCAGGAAGGTGATCCTCGCGGTGGGACCCGATGTGTGTGTGACACCGGGTGTCAGAAGAAGTCCAAGAACACAAGATACCGCCAAAAGCTCAGGCTCCAGCTCGGGATGTGGCCGAGGATCCCGGGCTCCCACGGTGGCTCCGGGGTCTCCTACCGTGGCAGGCTACACTCTCCTGACCACCGAAGCGCCCCTGCTCCGGGGGAAGAGCTGGGAGGCAGGGCTGTGGGGTTTGCGGAGGAACTGTCCAGCTTTGGGATTTGTCTACTCGAGGCCACTGAACTTCTTAAATTCAAATGACGTTCTCAGAACGACCAATCTGTCTACAACCCGTCGGACACGGCTACTGTGATTTGGAGAACTGCAGACTTGGGAACGGAGCATCCTCGGTCTCCATTCTCACGGCAATCGCGTCTACGTATGACATGTATTTCCCTTGAATGCTTCCCCTGATGGGGAACTCATTATCACAAGACCACCTGTTCCATGGTTGATATGTTCTGAATTTGTCTAAGATCTTCCTTGTCACAAGCTGAGGTCTCCTTAGGTCCCTCTTTCTCCTTCTCCTTCCTGGAGTATGACCCCCCCCCCCCCCGCCCCAAGCAGGTAGTCTCCACCTTCTCCAAAAAACACCGCCCTCCAAACATCTGAAGACAGACATTACTTCTCCCTTGTGTCTTCTTCTTGGAGGAAAACCTCCAGGCTTCTTTTCTCATTTTGTATTACGTCATCACCACCTCTGGCGACCTTTCTCTGTGTGTGAATTCGTTATATCAGCATCCTCGCCGGACCAGAGCAGCTTCGTGTGGAAACAGGCCATCCCGTAGCCAAAGGGCACGGAAAGCAAGGACTCATGGGAATTAGTGGCAGCCTGGCGGAGGCCAAGAATCAAAGGGGACTCCAAGGCTCCAGCTGGGGACACTGAGGCAGCAGGTCTATGCCTGGAAGGCTGGGGAAGGGACAAGAGGGGAGGAAGGCCTGGGGGCCAGGAAGCCAGGAATGAGCAGCAGAGGAACTAAAAACCAGAGCCTTTCTCCCGACTTTCTCCCTTCTTCTCCCTTTCTCCCGACTTTCCGGGAGCAGATCACTCCCTTGCTCCCAGGTGGGGTCCCAGGGTACAGGAGAAGACGAAACGCCTCCAGGGTATCGCCAGTGCGTTAAAACCCCCGACAACAGCAGGACAGAAAAGGAAAGTGCAGGCCAGCCTTACTTATGAGTATGGATGCAAAAAATCCAAAAGAGAATCCTAGCAGGTCAGACCTAGCACTGTATTAAAAGAAAAAACCACCTTGGCCAACTGGAGTTCGTTCCAGAAGTGCAGGGAGGGCTCAAGCTAAGGATATGATGTGTCATACAAATCTAAGGCCAAGCAAAAGGATACAAGGATCTCCTGGTAGATGCTTAAAGAAGTATTTGGCAGGGGCGCTTGGGTGGCTCAGTCATTAAGCATCCGACTTCGGCTCAGGTCATGACCTCACGGTTCGGGGGTTCGAGCCCAGCGTCGGGGTCTGCGCTGACCGCTCAGAGCCTGGAGCCTGTTTCCGATTCTGTGTCTCCCTCTCTCTCTGCCC